>NW_020664492.1:5016075-5027832 GCF_002925995.2 Terrapene triunguis | reverse complement strand
CTTTGAAAATCCCACTGGTAAGTAATTTGCCAAGTGCCACCCAATGATAGAGTTGGGATTAGAGCTCAGGAGAGCCTGACTCCCAGTCCCATGTTCAATCTAGTAGACCATACTGCCAAAAAGTTGTTGTAGCTTACAGTTGCCAGCTTTCATGCACTAAATAAGCACCCCAACTTTCACAATAAGACAAAAATCAAGCTAATCCCATTGCTCAACTGGTTCAGTCTATTATTTAAAATACTTCCCATACATTTATTTTCACATAACACTTACAGTATGCTAGGAACTTTACAAATAAACTAGGAAAAGAGAAGTAAAGACCCTTGTCCTGTGGTACTTACAATATAATTAATATCTGACTAACTAAAAAATGATAAAGCTGAACTTACCTATTTCTCTGCCCAACTAACTTTAGACCTCAGATATCTGAAATAGTTTCTAAAGTGACAGTTGAATGCATTTTCCTTACCCCATTTCCTTTTAGTGAAATAGGCATCAGCACTAGGGTCATTAAAGTGTCTGCTCATCATAGTCTCTCCTCCAGCATGAAAATCGTATGCAAACACAAGAGCTTAAAAATAAAAAGATGTGTAAGTGACAACAATTAACAACTCTAATACAGGGTTTCTCAGCCCATAGCTCACGACCCAAAAGTGGGTTGCCAGAATGCATCAAAAGGTTACGGGCCTGGCTGAACTCAGCTCCCCACTCCGAATATTGTGATCTGGTGCACAGGGGCACAGAGCTGCTCAAGTTTGGCCCAGCTGCCCCTCCGTCATGACGATGGGAGGCCAGCAAGGCCAAATTTGAATGTGTGATGGCTGTGATTCCATGCACCAGGTCACAACGCCACTCACACAAATTTGTCCCGGCTGGCCCCTAACAGGGGAGACAGGCCAAACCTAAGCGGTGCTGTGGCTCCAGAAATCTTAATGCCCAGAAATCTGAGCCCCATGCAGCTCTGCAAGACAGTAGCTGTGAGGGAGTGGTAGGTGCCACATTCTCTGGTAACTACTGGCCCCTTGATGTACTCCCCCACCCCACAGGAAGGTGACTGCCCGTCTTACATATCCCATCCTGCCCCACATCCCAGGCCCCCGATGTACCCCTCCTCCCACAACCAGGCAAATCCCCCTCTGTCTCATCACCCATCATGGCCACCAGCTACCCAGCGCTTCCCCCACTGCACCACCAGCCCCTTCTGCCCCCAACTCCTTCCCCCAGATTCCCACTTTAGCCTGAGGATGAAAAATCCCCACCCCACCCTTTTACCCTCTGCCCCCCATGGACCATGTGTGGGGGCTGTGTCCCCAGGCCCTTCTGTCCTCATATCCTCCCTCAGTCCAACATTGCACCCCACACCCCTCCAATTCCTTTTCCAGCACCCCTGAACCCCCAACTCCTTCTTCATTACAAATCCCCAAATCCCCCTCCAACCCCGTATCCTCCGATACCATAGGCTGGGGGGGGAGACACTTTTTTTCTTTTGGAGGTGTCAGCTCACTGCCACTCCCCCAATTCCATTGTGGAGCATCTTGAATCTTAGCTCTGAGTCCCCACTCGCACAAGTGGAAGGGGATTGTCATTGGATCTTGGGGAGTCTCAGGGGATCTCTGTCTCATGACAGGCCATCAAGGGTTACAAATGGGTCCTCAACCCAGAAAGGTGAGAACCACTGCCCTAATACCCTCAAAACTACCTCAACAGTTCAATTCCCAGAAACTTACAATGTTCTCCAAATGCTTTAGTGGTAAACACTTCACGCAGAGTTACAATATTTGAGTGTTGAATTTTTTTCCACATGTCAACCAATACCATGCACTTTGTGTTAACAAGACGGAAACCTGAGAAGAGAATAAAACCCACACAGTTTAATTACATTTATTCAGTGATTTTAGGATCCATTAGATTTGTTTAAAAAACTTTGGTATCTGTTCTGAAAGTACTGAGCTGCCACCAACAGAGGCACACCAATATAAAACTTTGCTTGCTCATTTCCAACACTATGGACTGTTATCTAGGCCAAACTCTGCTTTCTTATTCCAACAGAATGATTCATTTCAAAGCCAATTTAAGATTTATGCGTAGTATTATAGAAGAGCAAATGTTTTAGGCTTAAGTATAGGTAGCATTGAAGTTTAAAAAGATGACAACTTATGATTTCCCTCACCATGTATCCTCCGAAGGCAATATGGCAGATCATCTTTGCTATTTACAGCTTTGTAGCATGATGTAATGTACCCAAAGTTGCTTGTTTTCTGTATCCGATTGGGTGGTGGCAGTGGTTCTAAAGGGAAAAGGCTGTGGTAGCTGTCAACTTCTGTAGGGACTGCTAAAGCAGTTTGTAGAAATATATTAGACACTAATTGCATTTGTAAAATCAATATTACAGTAGTAAAGAAAATCTGACTATTAAGATGTCAAACAATACTTTGTGTTGTGTCTCAGATACATGCAACAAAAAAAGTTAAAATTCATAATTCTATCTTTGGCACAAATATGGTTTCCTGTGAGATATTTTTGGATAACAGATATATGTGCTTTCTGAAAAATAGTCTTGCCATACTAAAAGTAAACAAGAGAAGTAAAAGCACCGTGTGCCATGAAGTACCAGCTTCAGTCTAACATTAAACCAATTCATCCATAAATAGTGGGGAGCAGTACATTGGCAGGTGCCCAACAAATTGGGATCATCTTTTGGTCTGCCTCGAAAATTTACTTTTTCTTGCAGCTACCGAGGATGAAGATATGAAGGGACATGGATGACCCCCAGTACCCACACAAGCCTTGTGAATATGAAGCCCCCAGTAAACTCTTGACTTCCGTTATGAGAACAGCAGAGAATAGCAAAGACAGACAGTCAGTTTTCAGAATGAATACACGATATTGTTTGGAGAGTGAGGGGAACTGGACAGCTTATAAGACATCTAGGAGGACAGCCGAGACTAGGAAACTAGGCTGTTTTACAATGTGTCATTTCATGTGCTAACACTTGTATTTTAGTCCCAACTTTGCACCTAGACAGGGCAAACTGCATAAAAAACATGTTAGCTGATTGCGGTCAATGATAAGTTCTCCAAAAGACTGACCATGATGAGCAACTGCACAACTTCCCCAATCTACACTAGGTGCAAAATCTGTCAAAAATCATGTTAATTAGCATTTTAAAACACAACATATCTTACTAGTTGAGACAGAGTCTTGGAAAAACAAAGTCTTCTAAACATAAACCCACATTTACCAAGGCTTGTCGACATGGAGACTTAGTGAGTGGCAAGCCAGGGTGTGAATACTGAGCATACAAACCTGCTGAGCACTAAGTGGCCATGTGGACCCTGCTATCGTGCACTAAAAGTTCTGAAGTGAGCTTTGACATACTCTTGTTTCAAATGGCAGTATGTCAAAGTGCACTATGAAACTTTAGAGTGTGGTAGCAAGGTCCAGACATGCAGTTAGTGTGGAGCAGGCTATTATGCTGTAGATTTACATCCTGGCTTGCTGTGCACTAAGTCTCCCTGTAGATAAGCCCTAACTAGTAAAGACACTGAGTTTAAACAAGGTTTTACTCCCTCAACTCATCTTTCCCTGTTTAAATCATTTAGTGAAGTCAATCCTGTATGTATATATGCAGGGGGGAGAAAAAGGACAAGAAAACAGGTTGATGGACTTCACAAGCACTGAGGACCATTGGGCTCAAGCAGAAGTTGGGGGAGGGGTTGCTAGGGAGAAAGTTCTTATTAAAAAGCAAATACCTTTGAGTAGTGACAAATATTATGGATGTTGGTTGAATGCCTTTGTTTAGGAAGAATTTCTCAAAAGTGATCCCATGCAAAAAGTTCCTCTAAAGTATCACAATAAATGCTTATTACTAAACCTGTAGAATTTTACTTGTTTTTCCTCAATAAAATACTTCCTTGGTCTGATTTTATACAGACAAGCTCCTAGAACAGTTCACCTATTTCTTGGTAGTGAAGTAGCACCCTAAATATTCCTTCATCCAATGCCTCCCAGGGTATTTTAATACAAAGGAAAAGATTGCTCAAGAACCCCTCCTGTCAGCATAGGTAGTGTCAACACTGAAGTGTTGCAGCTGTGCTGCTGTAGCATTTTAAGTGTAGACATACCCGCAGTACACAAAGCTGAAGCCTAGAAACATAGTCAAGTTGATGGGTTTAAAAGTCCTTCTCCTGATGATCTGCATACATATTCACTTTTGAAAAAGTAGACCTTAGCTGCTGTAGTCACCCAATAGAATGCGTGAAAGCAAACCATGCTTAGAGCCAACCATGCCACTAACTGGATACAAAAATCAGTTACAATGTGGATTGCGGACAGGATCTAAAAGTGAAATCTGCTCAGTGAAGTTAAGAACTGCTTACTTTTTAAGCACACATAAATGGTGTTAAACAGAAAACCAGATTAAGTCAGCTAAAGAATTTTAAAATAAAGAAAAGAAAATATGCAGAAGAAACAGTGAACAGTAGAGACCTCATGTTTGTAAAGTGCTTTGAAGGGGCAAAGTATTAAAACAATGACATCTGTTATTAACAGCTCTAGTATAATCAGACCAAGTCTTACACTTCATAAAAAACTAAATTCAGGAACAGTTTTGCTAAAACATGCTGTTAATATATATTTATTTGTAACAAAGTTAGTAGTGCTACGCAATTGTGAGAGCAAACAAAACTTGCTTAGAATAACCACAGACAATTATGACTGTGACTTTCTAGTTACTTACCAGGGATATCTGCTTGATCAATTTGAGCCATTGTTATTAAATGTCGGTTGATCAGCTCCTGAGGAACAAATTATGTAGCCTTACAGTACAGAACATAATTTAGTTGATCATCTTTGCTAAATTTACAGCATAATACCTAGGAAAGGCCAGGTTTCAATACTAGAATAGCTAGTTGACTTTTTAGGAGAACTCGCATCACCAGCTTGGAAAAATGAGGGGTTGAATCTATGGACTTTCCACCCAGGTAAAACCTGCACAAAAGGGAGGCTGCCTCAGGACTACTGCTTCTCATCGGAAGGAGGTTACAATGGAGACTTTTTTTTTTTTTTTAAAAAAGGAAGTGTCGTGTGGAAGAACGGAGCTGTAAAAGGAGCATGAAAAAGGCAGAGGCATGATACCAAGAAACACTGTAACAAGTCGGAGCCACTCCAGGGGTGATCAGTATTCTGCCCCAGAAAACTAGCAGGTATGCTGAAAATGCTGAGGCAGTTAACTTTACACCCAACTTCATAATACATTTAAATATACCAAAGGAATAGAACTACATACTCTGTATATAAAAAAAATCCACATAAATGAACATTTTCCTGATTATACTTCCATTTCAGTTAGCTGTATTCTAATCAAATTTAAAATAAAACTCCAATGCCTCACAAAATGTTTAGCATGTACAGAAATTCCATAAGATTTACAATAATACATTTCTCTTCAAGTAACCTTTCTTGATAAAAAGATGTGGCATGCAGAAGGTATTACAGTTACAAGTACTGTAATTTTGTTTTTTTATGGTACCTCTATTTCTGTCACGTGATTACATTTTTAAGTCTGGAATGAAGAGAATTGTCTCAGTGGTTTTAATGTGCCTATTTCCTTTGTTGTTGTTTGTGGTTGCTCAACTTTCTTAAAGACTATATGAAGATATTTAATCATTTCTACTTCAACACTATGACAGCTTACCTGTCTGAGTTCATCTGTCATGAAGAAGGAAGGTGCATTTGCTTTTGGCTGCATATAAGCAACATGAGGTGCAGTGGGAGGGTAAATGTGATAGTTTGGAAATACCTAAAAGGCGGGGGGAAATTAAAGATTATTTAAGACTTATTTCCTTTAGAATTTGGAACATTTATCTGATTTTGATATGCTTTTATTCTGAGCATTTTTTAACCCTGCTGACTTGACTTAAAATCCTCAAAATGGTACATGTGCTATGAATGTACTTCTTGCAGTCTCTACATTTTTCTAATGTGACATTCACAACCAATGCAACTTCAGATGATTTTTAAATCTAACACTAACTGTCCTTCTTTCACATCCGTAAATGCAAGTTTCTCTTTATCTTGCACAAATGAAAGATGATTATTCTTGGAGTTTAACAATTTTTAAAAAAATGCTTTCTTCTTGCTGTTGTGTGAAAAACCCCACACAAATGGAAACAAGCAAAACAGATACAGAAGTTTTCTCATCTCTCTTTCAGTTATAATAATCTTAGATGTTACTTGTAAGTTGTAACACTAATAGGTCAGCTATTCAGACAATGTGATTTTTGAGTTGACAGTACCCTTTTAATTACCCATGGATTTTTCCTACCATCTTTCCTTATAATTCCTATACTTAGTTACAACTTTTAAATTAATGGAAATTTCATCAAGAAGTCTTGTGTACATACAACAGACCAGACTCCGTAAAACATAAGGTATCATAATTCTGAGTTGTCATCAGAACGCTTCCTCTCTAGTCAACCTTTACTAGAATTCTGCACAAAATTGTAAGTTCCAGTTTGCCATTTAAATATTACCCACATTATGCAACTATTTAGGGTCTTATGTGACCACCGCCACCCATCATCACAGCATTTTAGCATCTGCATAACTCAACTCAGTAACCTACTCCTAGTTTCAATTTTTGATGAGTCCCAATAGGCTGCCTTTTTGGGGGGGGCGTGGGATGGAACCTAACACATTCAGCACAGAAGTGCAGAAATAGAACAGTCAGAAACAGCAAAGGAAAAAAACCTGCCCCATAGCACTCTCATATCACTTGAGTAATACCACTCAAAATTAAGATCTGGCAAGAGAAAGTATCCAGGTAACAGCTTCTGTGCCAAGTTTCAATAGAATACAAATTAGTAGCAAGATTAAACATCACTCAAACATCTTCATTTTATGAAAAAGCTAAGATAGGGTCAAAAAGGTTATGAGGGTATCAAAACCAAACATACCATTCCTGTGAGAGGGGCTGGAGTTGTATCAGTGTAGAAATATGTTGTTCCACCCACAGTTTCCTTCTGAATCACCTGGCCAGTAGATGGAGGTTGGGAGACAGCATTAGTAACAGGAGTAGAGGCACTAGTAGGCACCATATAATTTGCTGGGTTTGGAGTATGACTTCTTCTTCTAGGAGCAGGAGATGTGTGAGGAGTAATTTTAGGGGAGTGAAGAGGAGAAGATCCTGCAGACAGTGACATTCCTTAAGAAGACACAAGAAAATTTTCTTGAACAAATTTTTGCTTTGTGGAAATATAAAGACTAACTCAAGGCTTGAAAAACCTACCTCATCTACTTGTTCAAGGCAAAATGAAATTTTGGTAGGTGAGAAGGGCCAGGAAGCTGCAACTTCCTTCTGCAGGAAGGCAGGGAGCAGAAAGGCATAAGCACCACTATTTCTTTATGAAGCATTAAGGGGACAACATAGCAGTACAAATGGAGAAGATAGATTTTCCCCAGGAAGAGGACAGACCCAAAACCATCTGACTCTTTGCTTCTTTTAAAAGGAGAGCAGGACAGTTGTGGTGGGGGACTGGAGAACATGTGGCCTAGATGGAGGAGGAGGAATTAAGATGGCACACGGAATACAGTATGTCAAGAGGGAGATGGGACTGAGAGCAGAGGAGCCTTGCAAAGACACAGGAATAACCAAATTATTGGCATGCTTGTAGGGGCAGAACTGGTTTAGTTGTGTGCAGATAATATAGGGAATGAAAATGTGTCAATATATATTAGCACTAATTTTTACATAAGGTAGACAAGTAAATAATCAGGAAAGTTTTTCAATGTAAAGCAGTAAGTGCTTTAAAGAAGCTGCAGTAAGCGCCACCAGGACCCTGCACCCCAACCCCCTGCCCCAGCCCAGAGTTCTCTACCACACCACAAACCCCTCATCCACGGCCCCACCGCAGAGCCCACACCCTCAACTGGAGTCCTCACCCTCCCCCGCACCCCAATCCCCTGTCTCAGCCCAGAGCCCCTCCTACACCCTAAACCCCTCATCCCCAGCCCCACCCCAGAGCTCGCACCCGCTCCTGCACTCCAACCCCCTCGGTTCCAACCCAGAGCCCCTTCCTGCACCCAAACCCCCTCATCCCCTGCCCCACCCCATAGCCTGCACCCTCAACCAGAGCCCTCAACCCCACGCTGATGTCCAAGTCCTATGGACAACTTTAGAATCTCAGGGCTGATGAGTACTTTAGTGCTGCAACTGGAACAGACAGGGGTACCCTATGTTACATTCATGCTTTAGTTAATGAGCAACTTCTCATTCAAGAATATTGCAGATAGCGATACAAGACATGAATATTCCCTGTTCCCAAATATCCTTAAATTCATTAGGAATCAAAAAAAAAATTCATCCAAGATTACTTTGAAGTTTTCAGATAGTATAGCATTTTCAGACAGTATAGGCGTTAGCACCAGCCTACAAAAATAATTTCAGAAGTTTATTCTATTGGCCCCAACTACCTCATTTGTAAGAAAAACCCCTGGAGTTACAGATAGAACATATACATCTGGGTGAGCAGGTTAAATACAAGAAAGGCTGGTATTAGAGTGTTCCCTTTAATATTTCTCACTTTAGGCACACGGTTTTCCCCACCGGAAACAACTTTAACCTTTCCTAATATGACTAAAGTAAGCCTTTCCAGACTTAAATATCCTCTCTGCAAAACTGTACCATAGTGCCAACGATATTTACCAATCAATATGATGAGCTATAAAAGGGAATATAGATTCTACCATGTAAAATGCAGCCCATGTCTCAATTCTGTATAGCTACCAAATATGTTAATAGATATAAATGTAACTTTTGGTGACTTTCTGATAAAAAAAATTAAAAGACCGAGTATGTTAAGCTGTAGAATAATGTAAACTTTCTTGGATTTTGAAAATAGCTAAAATTTCATCTGAAATAAGTGTATTCTGATGGTACTATTAAAAGCTATTCACTAAATTTGCACTCTAGCTTTGGTTCTAGTAAAGAATTTTTAGGCAGCTCAAAAGACATGCATAATAAGTTAGGTCTGTTTCTTTCCATCAACAAAATTGGAAGATTTCCTCAGAAAAAATTTCTCCTATCTTTCACAAAAACCCTGAAAAAATCTTGCGACTTTTCCAAATTCCAAAACATGTTTATCTTTAATACGTCGTCTTATGCATTATTTATATATGTGAGCCATATTAGACTTCTGGCATGGCAGCTTGCTTTATTGTGGCAATACATATTGTATTTTGTATAATAAAAAATGGAAATTATAAATAGGTACTTCTGAATGACTAGATTCAGAATGGCTAAATTTAATACTTTGAAGTATTCTTAAGAGGGGCTATATGAAGCCTTCCACAGAGTCCTGATCTGTTTTTTTGCTCTTTAAACCCTGCCTAAATTGTTCTAGCTTGTTCCAGAATGTGTGATTACAATTCAATTAACTCTTCCAGCACAAAGTGTTATGCTATGAAGTTAACATCCATATTTATGCTGCAAAGAAAAGCAAGATTTCTCCATTAAAAAAAGGAGCACCCACTAATAGTCTAGAGCAATTGAATAGTGGTTAAACAATTACTGCATATTATATTAAAAGACTAATTTTAACAAGAGAGCAGATATGAAGGTTCTGTATTTTCTCCCACTTTAATGTGGAGAGAAGATAATGATTTCATAGGAAACAATATACCAAGTCAAATATGGAAGGAAAGCCAATAAAATAATGGCCTACAAAATCAAAATGAATTTCATACAATTTATGTCCACTACACAATTCTTTAAGCCAGGGAAAGATTTGAGTATGTCTCTTCTATCCTATTTCAGTTATTTTACGCTATAAAATGCTTGACAATAATTAATTAAAAGTATTTATTACTGAGTGATCCAAAACGATACCAAAGTAATTGCTTCAAAGAGTTTACTGAAAAAGAACTAGTTCAATTAAAGTGTGCAGTTGTAGACTGGAAAAGTAGTAGCCACCACTTAATGAAATAATGTCTAAGACTGCTTTATGTGGTAAAGTTTAATATAGAATATCTGTAAACAGCAAAAAAAAGTTATATTGCACTGTATATCTTGTTGGTTTGGGTATAAATATAGTCCAGGGTCTGTGTTAAAAGTACGCTATGAACATCTGTTGATGTTCTCAAAACCATTCTCATGGGGCCAATAAAGCAATGTACCACCCAGCTGTGGTTATAGGTATAGTTTCATCCATTTTTCAATGTTAACAAGATCTATTTCCATTTGCAGTAGTCAAATTAATACATCTAATGTTTAGAAAGTTATGTTTGTTTAGCAAAGCAAAAGAGGAGGGAAGGGAAACAGGAGAAAGGGATGATTACCATTACACAATTTTGCATACTGTATTATGCTTACTAGTCAAAATTTGAAATGCACATGAAGTTCAGCCCTGCACTTAGGTTTCAGGGGTTTGGGTAGCTTTTGATGAACTTCTGACAGCTTGAAGGAATAAATTGGTGGTCAGAGTATCCAGCCTGGAAACTAGACTCACAGAAACTCTCTCATATCAAGCCCCCTCAACGTAGTGGTAGTCTGTTTTGCCAATGCACATGTTGAGTGAAACGGTTGGAGATAGGAAGGGTTTTTTTTAAAAATCAGAGTTTCTTTTTATCCTGCTGGAACAGCAGATCTGTTTGTTGCAAGAGACTTGCAACTTTGCTTTTGGTCCTGTGGGTGATTCCAGTAGGCTAGGAGTGTCAAATATCCAGCACATCTGATGGATTTATAAGGCTTGCATTGCAAATTCAGATTTTACATCATCATCTCTAAACTTTCATTTAAAAAAAAAATGTTTCCAGCCTTCTTGGTAGCAAAGAAAATCGTCCCAACGTAAGCAGTGCAACTAATGTAGTGCTGTCAATGTGAGTTTGCAGACTGTCTGAACCTAAGACTCAGGGGTGTGAACTCCCCTGGCCACCACTAACTTAATTGAGGTGTTAATTAAAAAAAGAAAAAAAGAGAAAAGACACTAATGTCAACAACTAGTGAAATGGAAAAGAGGGTAGAAATAAAGCTCACTGGGAAAAGCAGACACAGGGAAATGCTGCAAGAAAGGAAATGTGGAAGAAAGAAAAGAGGATAGAGGAAAAAACAATGAAGTACAGAAACCAGTTTAGCATATCTTCCCATTGACTGATACTGAATGCAACAATAAAGGCACTGAATAAGCAGTAAGACAGATTGTGGAGCCCCTGATCCTGTAAGTAGAACCACTGGCTTCATTACACCTATTTACAGGGTAAGCACTCATCCATGTTATTAGGGGGTTGCACAATTTATTTCTAAAGGTTTCATAAATGCAATATTCTACTCTTGATCTTTACACAAACCTGCCCCTGACCATAGTAAGAAAATAGTAAAGCCATTTCCATCTCCTCTATGGGAGAGTTTAAAGGTCTGAGCCCTGTGAGTGATTAACTGGTAGTAGGAGCACCAAGATATGAGCTTTGAAGAAGCTGCTGTCAAGCTGTTTTTTTCATCCTCAGTGGGAGAAATCGATCCTATCTGATAATGGAGAAAGCTGGGGAGAGAGCTTCCCATTTTCATCGCTGCCTGTCATCAGCCTCTCTTATCTTCTCGCACAGTATACTCAAATGTATCGTTAAGGTAAGCTCTCTCTCACTTACAGCTTATCTTGCTTCATTATCAGTCACATTTGAAATATGATCCGTGTATGCTTTGCTTACCTATAGTTCTTGTGGTGTGTGTGTGTGTGTGTGTGTGTGTGTGTGTGTGTGTGTGTG
>NW_020664492.1:4780149-5016065 GCF_002925995.2 Terrapene triunguis | reverse complement strand
CATTTAAATATTTTAATTAAAACAAAGTGTCTTTTGACTTTGAGGATTCATATGGATAAACTGGGACAAAAAAAACACCAACATGTTGTTTTTAATGTATTCTTCATTTGAGACCTGGTCCTAAAACTCTCTGAAGTCAATGGAAGTTTGCTAGTCAATGGGTGTAAGAGCCAGCTTTTAATTAGTACTTCATAATAATGCAGATGCAGTTTAGCTAGTCTACAGCACATGTGAACTTTTTAAAAGTGGTGCAATTGTTTTAAAGCACCACACAAAGATTTTCCACCAATTTTCTTCCTCTCGTCCACAAATTTACACTGGCACTCACCATAACCACAGCCTAAAGCTAAAGAAAAACATTAGTGATGTCTCCAGCAATTGAAGCATTCACACTCTTTTTCCAGAGATCAAACAAAAACACTGTATAAATATAAATTGTTAAAAGCTTCACCGGTATTCTAAATCACTGGGTTAGTTAAGGACATTAAATTACTGAATGTTATAAAAGTTTTAAAAAAATAATTTGCAAAAGGTTTTTGCTGCAGCAGCTTTAAATACAGAAGAGATTTGTTTTTAATCTTAAGGAGTCCAGTGGCACCTTAAAGACGAAAAGATTTATTTGGGCATAAGCTTTTGTGGGTAAAGATAAGAAGAGGGTTTTTTACCCACAAAATAAATAAATCTGTTCGTCTTTAAGGTGCCACCGGACTCCTTGTTGTTTTTGTGGATACAGACTAACATGGCTACCCCCTGATACTTTTTATCTTAGGGAGTTTTTCCACAGTGCCCATTACCACAGTAGCTAAATGAGTGCAAGGTAATTATATCTGCATGCACTAGGTTCCTAGTGAACTTTACAGTCTTCTGCTCTTCTTCCTTTCCTGCTATGAGATAGTTTTGCTTGGGATTATATATAATTTTATTCTCTCTTTTCTTTTCCCTCACCTGTACCCTTCTGGTATGGTTGGAAAGCTCTTAAACTGTAGGGTGTGCATCATACCTTACAGGTGGTCAAGAGAGATTAATCTGACCTCCTTTCAGAGCTCAGCCTCCAGTCAAACCCCTTCAACTGAGAACACTTTCTCCTGTTGCCCCACACTGAGACTTGTGTAGACATATCCAAGCTAGCTTTTATCTAGACAGATCAAACAACAGTATAGCTACTGCACCATGGATGGCAGCATGGGCTAGCTGCATGAGTTATGTACTCAGGGTCCTAGGCATGGTTGTACTCGGGGGCAAGCCTGTACCAATGTCCCTGCGGCTACATTGCTATTGTTACTCGATCAAAGCCTAACAGGTGCACCTATGCAAGCTGCAATCACCTCTCCTGAGTGCAGTATAAACATACCCTTAATCTTGGGCTCTGTACATTTAATTCTCTCAGAGGTGCTCAGTTGTCTTGGTGGGTCAAGGATGGAGACGCAGTTTCAACAGAACAGGCCACTGAGTACATCGCCTCTGTGTTCCCCCTGCTAGCACCCAACATTGTTCTGTTGTCAGTTCAAGGTCCTGGTCCTTACCCATTTGATGGCTTTGAAGATCACAGGTCTTGAACTGTCAACAAAACCAGATTGGAAAACAGTGAAGGAATTGGAGCATGGGGTGAGGTATTTGCAGAGGCCTGGCTCATTGAAAGGCAGGCGGCTATATTCTGCATGAGCTGAAAGCCTCTACATTGTTTTCACCTTCAGCTCCAGAAAGAGGAAGTTGCAGGAATTTAGACTGGAGGTGACAAATGCATCAATCACTGGTCAGATTCTTGTCTGAACAACAATATTTTAAGCAAGCTAGAGGTGAAACAAGGAGATTTTCACCACTGATGCTATGTGGTTCATCTAGGCTTAGTGAAGAGTCAAAACAGGGCTATGAGCCGTTGCACCACTTTGATGAATTGAGAAAAGCCTTCAATGAAGGGGAGGATAACATCCTGGCTAATTCTTCAAAGCACTTCCTCTTTATGACCAGCATCACTTTGGTCTTATCCAGAATGAGTTTGAACCAGCTGTTCTTCATCCAGCTACTCATCTCGGACATCTTTGTGATGGCATTGGTTGCCTCTAGAAATGAGCTGTACAGCTGGGTGTCATGGACGTACTGGAGGCAGCGGGGTCTGTGGCATATTGCCAACTCTAAGTGGTCTCCTGTAGACACTGAAAAGGAGGCTGGTCCAGGATATTTTCTTGTGAAACTCTATAGGGGAGAGTTTATGAAGAACAGCAGCTGCTCATCATCATTTTCTAGGTCCCATTGCAGAGGAGTAACTGGAACCATTGTAGTTCAGCAGTTTTCTCCAGCTATAGCATGTAAGCAGGTCAACAGCATTTTGTGGCACTACATTTCAGCACCTATGTTGAAAGCTGTAGAGATCAAGTAGTGTAGGTGCTAAGATGTAACCTGCATCCATTGTCATGAGTAGGTAACCTTGAAGCTCTATTAGTCTTGTCTCCATGGTGCACCCCAGTACAGAAGTTGTGAAGCAGCCAGGAGTTGACAAACGTGACCTGTTTGATTTTGGCTGTCACTACATTCTCAATGGTTTTGCTTAAAAATCAGTTGCAGAGGTTTTCTTCATCCAGTGTTGATAAAGACTAGGTAAACAAATGCAGATTTCAAGGGACATTTATACCATTTTGGGAACAAGTTCTGTCAAATGCCATATCTCAAATATGTTTTTCATTTACACTTCTTAATGCAAGGGAAATCTCAGAATCAAAAATTAAAGAGGAGAAAGATCTATTTGGTCTTCTTTTTCCATCCTCAAGGGATGAGCAAATGCAGGACTGTTCCCTACAATGGAGACCACTCTATTTCTCTTGGGATACTATTTCAAATTTTAACAGCAATCACTGCTAGTACATTTCCTCATCCCACCTGGAACACTCTTGCTCAATGTCCCTCAATACTCCTAATACCACCTCTCGGAATTATCCTAATGAATTCTTATTACTCTTCAACATTTAAATCCTTCACATGCCTTTTGAAAGTTATATTCTATTCCCCCAAACAACATATATACCACTTAGTTGCTTTTCAGCTAAGCTATACATTAAAAAAAAAAAAAGTTCCCTGATGAAAAAAGCCAGCCTATACACATTTAACTTTTGTTGCTTTTTTTCCTGAGTTCCCTCCAATTAATCAGCATATTTCTTATACTGAAGTGCTAAGGAACAGTTTGCAACATTTTAAATGAAGCTCCAACAGGGCATAAAGAGACAATTAGCAGCTTAGTTTGTAACTTGTCTCTAAGGGCTGGTCCACACTACCCGCCTGATTCGGCGGGTAGAGATCGATCTTCTGGGATCGATTTATTGCGTCTCATCTGGACGCGATAGATCGATCCCAGAAGCGCTCCCCCGTCGACTGCGGAACTCCTGCTCGCCGAGAGGAGGAAGCGCTGTCGACGGGGGAGCCTGCTTGCGCCGCGTGGACCCAAAGTAAGTAAATTTAGTTCGATCTAGGAAACGTCGACTTCAGCTACGCTATTCTCGTAGCTGAAGTTGCGTTTCCTAGATCGATCCCCTGCCCCAGTGTGGACCTGCCCTAAGTGTGCTACTCAGAAATCAGTTATTTTATCAATTTAACAACAGAGTTCATTTTCTGTAACTTGCTGTCCAGTATGACCTAAGACCAAGATTTTCAAAAATAGGAACCTAAAGTCAAGCTTCTATACTCTTCTTCAGGCTCTTACAAAAGTGACCAAATTTTCAGAGGTGAGGAGCAGAGAATGGACAATAGGAGTTGTTGACAGATAAGCACTGTTGATGCATCATGCCACTTAGAAATCTCAATAAGGAAGCTAAAACTCTGTTATATTCATATTTTAAAACCTTGGCCAGATCTTTTTCAGTACTGGTATCTGCTAAGTATCTATTACGGAATCTCTCTCCCAGATTTAGGCATAATCTGATTTCATGTTCTACCCATATTTCTAATTTCTCTGCCCTCAATGCTATTGCTTCCCGCTTCAAATATTATTAAAAGATGTTAAAGAAGGACCATGAAGGATCCCTATGGCACCCCACTGGACAGTTCCCAAAGCAGATGATCATTTATTATATTTTGCTTAGTCTTTCTGGTAGTTTTCAATCTAGATGACAATGTTCATATGCATACCAAAAAGACAGTTTTCCAGTCAGATTGCTAAAGTTCACATATAATTATTGCATTATGTCATCCATCACTTATGTTAACTTGATCAACAAAAATATCAAAAATTTTCTCAGCATGATTTGTTCTTTGCAAAGCTATGCTATTTAGTGCTTATTTTTCCGTTATCATCTAAATAGTTAGACAGTTCTTCCATTATTTTACTACGGATTGAAGTTTGTCTTGTCAGATAGCAACTGTCAAGACTGAGCATTACGTACAACAGTTGCTCTTTCTGATTCCTCTAGTACCTCCCTAGTTCTCTATGACTTGTCAAAAGCAATTGTCAGGGGTTCAAGTATGTACATTAGCAAATTCCCTTACAGACCTGGGATGTATGTTATCCAGACTTGCTGATTTGTATATATTCAAATTGTTCAAGTATTCCCATATGTGCTTTTTATCAAGAATTAGAAACTAGTAAAATATCTTTGGCTTTATCAAACTTTGGAAAACTAATGTGCAAATTGCTTGAAATTTTCTGACTGTTTTTCTTTCCAGAACACCTTTGAATTCCAGGATTTGCATGGAACACATTTTTATAGGAGTTTTTAATACGGAAAATAATTGGAAACAGAACCCAAAATATGGGTTGCAAACTGAGATTACACAATAGGACAAATAATAGCAGCAGAGTTAATTTTTAAAAGGCAAGTCATTTTAAGTCTTACTTTCTTTGGTGTTATAAAATAAGAATTTTCTTAAATCTTTAGTTTTAATCTTAGGGCTTGTCTACACTTACCAAAGGATCGATGCTGCGGTGATCGATGCATCGGTGGTCTATTTAGCGGGTAGCGAAGACCCGCTAAATCGACCGCCAATCGCTCTCCCGTCGACTCCTGCACTCCACCTGATCGAGAAGACTAAGGCTCTCCTGTCGACATCGCATAGTGTGGACCCCGCGCTAAGTAGATCTAACCTACGTTGATTTGAGTTGCAGTATTCACGTAACTCAAATTGCATAGCTTAAATCGACTTTTCCCTTTAGTGTAGACAAGGCCTAAGAGTCAATGTATTATTACATCCACAATACCTATCCTAGAAATAAATAAAAAGCATTTATTGTATACAGTACACCCTTGCTATAACAAAAGACCCACTGTGGGGGGAAGTGGAGGGAATAACTCCTCCAGCCTGTCGCAGTGGTGGGGCTCAAGGTGAGATCCAGGGACTGGGTTCATTGTATCTGAAGGTTTGTTATTATGAAGGGCATTATAGCAAGGGTGTATTGTAGTAGTAGTAAATTAATTGGAAAGTTATTTCAAGATATTGTACTATTATTGGCACTACGGATTTTAAATTAAGAGATAAACCGGGAATATACTAGTTTTATATATCCATTGATAACTTAACTCCTAGTTTTAAATGGGTTAAATTTGAAGTGTAGATTAATAATTAAATAGCTATACTGCAAATCATTACTCCCAACTTACCTGGAACTAGTCCAGCAGTAGCAGGACTTCCCATGGAAGGGTGAGAGAACAAGGCTTGAGAGAAGGCAGACATACTTGACTGAGAAACATTATTCAGCCTGGAAGTTGATCCTCCTTTCGGAATAAACTCACTTGCTGTAGGATTTGGTGTCTGTTTAAAAATCAGATACAGTAAGTTAATGTTTATTTCAAGTGTGAAGATATAGACAATGCCTATTAAGCTCAAAAAACTTTCTAGGCAGAGGGTATGGGATATTTTAAAGATTTGCATACAGCTTGTCTGAATAGATATATATAGAAAACTACATTGCATAAACAGATTTTAAAGTTACCTTCTACCTTACATCTTAAGTAGCATTATTGCGCTAGCCTTATGAACATCTGAGTTATAAATTTATATAATACCTTTGCAAAAGATTTGTCAAAATCTCTTCTATTTTAGTATTATGGACCTTTCCAGAACTGAGACTTTGTAACACCACTGCACAGATTGGCACTACTCTGAAGTATTTTAGGGAACTAGACTGCTGAAAGTTCCTCAGAACTGAGAAACAGTTTCAAATTTAAGTTGTAAAAACCACTTCTACTAAAGAAAGGTCATTTCTGTCTCTGTTTCAAACAGGTTTGTATGTTCCTTTTTTTGGGAAGTACAGCTTCCTTCTGTTTTAGGCCATTTCTACACTACCACTTATGTTGGCAAAACTTATATCGCTCAGAGGTGTGAAAAAACACACTGCTGAACAGCATAAGTTTTGCTGACATAAGTGGTAGTGTGCACAGCGCTATGTCAGTGGGAGAGCTTTTCCCACCCACATAGCTACCGCCTCTCATTGGGGGTGGTTTAATTATGTCAACAAGAAAGCTCTCTCCCGTCGGTACAGAGCAGCTACACAAGAGATCTTACAGCAGCAGCTGTAAGGTCTCCAGTGTAGACATAGCCTAAGTTATTTACTCCATTTACATAGCACCTTTAACAAACTGCTAGTTGCTACACCACAGACAATATGATTAGACAGGTAACAGTTGAACACCTTAAAATAAGTAAGGCATGTGAACACTTCGTCTGTAAAACAATTAAAATTACTGGTTTTGAACTTGCATTTTAAAAAAGTATGTTTTTCATAGGAGAAGAAATATAAACTGGTTCTAGATGGGCATACAGTACACAACAGGATATCCATCTAAAATAAACTTAAGTGTACAGAAAACATGTGAAGTTGAGAGTAGGAAATAAAAATAAAAATGAACAAAATTCTACAAGTGGAGGTGTATAACCTGAAGATCATTAAGTGTTAGTTGGCAAATTTAAGTATACGTTCTCAGATTCAAAGGGAACTGCTGCAATTGCCTGAATAAAGGAGGTAAAAAGAGTGAAAATCAGAAAGAATAATTTAGCAGCAGAACTTTGAATGGACAGCAGGCTGTTGACAAGATAATGGTTGACAAAAAACAAAAGCAAAAAACCCACACCCTCACAGCAATTAAAAGAGGTATAGACCATACTTTAGGTAGTTGAAATAAAAAATTACGAGTTTTAAAATTTAGATTAGTTAAGTTACTAAGTTGTACACTTTTCCACAAAAGTGAAAAAAAAAAGTCACAAAGCAATTAAGTTCTTCATTTCACACACATTAGAGGAAAGACATATGTGTGAAATGAAGATTGACTCTGAAGAAAATAATTTGAAAACATTGTTTTAAATACTTTTGGTATTAAAAATAAATTAAAAGAAATGCACCTCCAATTAGACACTTCAGCCAAACACTATGGAATATAATATTTGAAACTTCTAGAAAGGAAGGTTAAATCTGGACATTGCAACAAGGTAGATGATGCTCAAACATTTAAAATCATTCCTACATCCCAGCCCTATGACGAAGATAAATTCTTACCAAAAAATCATCTGATTGTTTTAGGTAGGAGTCAATTTGTGCATGTGTGTGAATATTAAATTTGAAGCACAGTCAATAGAGAACTGTCCTATTTTAGTTACAGCCAAAAGTGCAGACAGGAGAATTAAAATACCTGGACTCATAAGGGTATAAAGGTGTTCATCTACGATGCTAAAGGAGTTGCAAAGTCTGGGTAAGGAAAAAAAATCGAAATCTAAACCAAGACAGGAAAATAAAATGAAAGTTAATTATAACTTGTAATTTTAAATGCATTTAAAAATGCAAAGGGAAAGTTCTAGACAGACACCTGAACATTTTAGGTAAAGGAATAACTGTAGAATGAAATATGCTCTTGAACAGCCTGAAGTAAGATCAGGCAAACATGCATGTGGTCAGTTAGATGAAGAGAGAGGATGCACTGAGGGGAAAAATAGTTTTCAAATACAATACTACTACTGTAAATTCATCAAGCAACATCATTCAAAGTGTTTAAAAACCGGTGAAAAGCTTGTAGAATCAAAGTAAATTGCATCTCAAAGAATGACAGTCCATAGAAAAATAGTTTCTTACAGTTACAAGTAGACCATGAACCCTTCATGTCTACAATATTGTGATGAAAAATCTACCATGTCAAAACATTTTATGAAATTAAAACACCTATACTTCAATGAACAAATAAACAAACCAAAAATGCATCCAAGAAACGCTGATCAGCAAAAATTCCCTCCTGCCTCCTAAAAAGCGGGCAACTTCCAAAACCCCACAATTGATTAATACTTAACTCCCTCAGCTCAAGTGGAAGTCCATTCCACTGTCTATAAATTCATACCACTATAAATTCCTAAATATATTCCACAAATTTAGGTACCCAAGTTCTGGTCTGTAGAACAGCAACCAGTAGGTTCAAACATTTTAAAATGAAATTCTACTCCAAATGTTCCCACTTGCCACTCTATACTTCGGTTTATCCAAATTAGGTGGCTACACCTGGATGCTATACTCCATATATGATCTAAATAGTACTTTATAATGAAACTGCAAAAAATACCCTTGATTTGACATTATATCTCTTGATGAATAGCAATATCCTATTGGCCTTTTTAGTCTCTCTCTCTCTCACACACACACACACACACACACACACACACACACCCCCACCCACTTCTATGCTGGTCAAGGAAGAGATTTGAGGATTTAAACACGCTTCCAATTTCTAACCCACTTGGCTCCATACCCATTGATCAAAAAAAACACAAGTAGGTTATAAACCATTATAATCAGAATTTGAACAGTAAAACATTCTACGGTCACAAACAAGCAATATTTTCTAATTTAATATAACATCATGATCAGAAAATCCGACGTTTAGTTCCCAAAGCAAGCTTAACTGCCATGTTACACACACGTTTACAAAAGCTTTTAAGAACAGATGAATTTTCTGAATGTGTAAGCTCACAGCTGTAGTGCCACATTATATTACTGTGATTCTTCTGCATCTTGAGTTCCTTGTTACATGTGCATTTTTAATTTGTAATCACTTGAAATCAATGAAATTTCATTTCATTTTCTGGCTTTCTAGATATATGACCACATGTTTAAAATAGGCAGCCACAGTATGTACACTGTGCACATTCAAAATAGTCAAAGAAGTGACATATCACTGTTAATTGTCTATAATTGCTATTCATTTCAGTGTTCTTTTCCAAACTTCACAAAATGCATTCAAACCCAACCACCAGGTATATGCCAATTTTGAATGCAAGATTAAGAAATCAGTTATTAATGCTCTAAATAAGTACCCGAGAAGGTTCTTATACCTGAAAAAACATCCTGGTCAAACTCTGGCAACACAAAACACCAAATGAAATTTTAAGAAACTTTTGACTAAATTTGAGTCAATGATAAGCCCAAGTCAAGCAGCCCAAAAGGGGATGGGATTGCTTTAAATAGTCAGAAGGACAAGTGCATCATTACAGTTTTATGGGGATTAGTTTAACCCACTATACTGAAATAAGAATGATTCCACTCTGAAGCGACACTTCACCCTTGACTACATGCAGAAATTGCACTGGTTTAATTTAAGGTGTGATTTTTAGAACTATTTAAACTGCTGAAAGGCTGAGAACATTTATTTTGGTTTAAGACAGGCTTGTTGCACTTTAGTTTAAGTCTTTTCCTAATTGAAAGTGCAGGGAGAGTTTCTTTCTTTCTTAGACACAAAGAAAATTTACTTCATTCCAATCTGCTACACTTACGATACTCCACTGAAAGCAGTGCCCTTTTTTTGTGGTGATGTGCAAAAATACAAAGAACCCAGTTTGACCCTCTGAATCCTGGTAGAGGGTGCAGGATTGGCAATTCAACATATTTGACATGAAGATCTCTGACACACAATACAGAAACTCTCAGTCATTTTTATAGTTTTCTGAGTGGAACTTTATGAAGCTTTCTGACAGAAGTTTGACTGAATAACATCCTTTAGATCGTGAGTAACCAACATGTATTTGAACCAACATGTTCAGAAGGAAAAAAGTATTTCCTAACCACATTTCTGAGATACTTTTTTTTGAAAAATTTTAATAGGTTCTGAATTTCCTATAAGAGCTGTGTAAGCAGAGTCACACAGAGCTCATGTTCAGCTGCTTATCCACCACCACCACCACATTAAGAAACCTGCTGGGAGAAGGGGGAGCACTTTACTGCTAGCTTCTCTCTTGCAAGTTTAAAGTTTTTAAATTTAGAAATAGTAGCGCAAGGAATTTTACCAGCATCTAAAAACCTAGGTTTTTTGATAATCATTAAAAAACAAACAAAACAAAACCTATAATCAGAAGAGAGGACAATGTTGTAAAGAGGAAGATCATTAAAGATGCTATCTTGCACCCACAAGATTAAGGCAGTGGTTTGCAAAGCATAATATTTCAGTATCTCTTTGCCTCAGATTAAACAAACTCAAAAATTGGGGCTAAAATTGCTAGTCAATAATCCGAGTAAGAGTAACCTAGAAGCAAGAAAAAGCAGTGTGACAATGGCAATTTCCTACAGATCCTTGGGAGACCTTATTGAATTAAGTTCAAGTATATTTGGGGTCCATTGTTTTAAATGAAGGGTTTATGTAGGATTGTATTCTACTTCCAGGGGGAGGGCTACCACAGCTCCTCCAGGAACTAAAAACAGTGGGTGCTGATTAAGGCAAACCAGTCAGGTTATAGCCCCGCCTCAGAGAGGTATCACCTCCTGGGGCAGCTCACATATATTAGGTCAAAGTGGATTCTCCACTAACCAACAGACAAAGACAGGACTTTTGGATAAAATATCTTGATTTTAAACTAACCCAGGGCCTTCTTTCTGATCCAGCAAACAGATAGGACCTGCTGTCCAAGAAGGAGTCACAATCCTTGTGAAAAAGGGTTGGAAGGACTGACACCTACCAGACCCTTGTGCTTGAGTTGGGGGTAAGCTTTTTAGCATGTGCGTAGCTTCTTTTCTTGTATTTAGTATATTTTCTCTCTTATGCTCTCACCTTAAGAATAAATGTGCTTGCTTCAGAGATTCCAAGGCCAGAAGGAAACACTGTGATCATCTAGTCTGTCCTCCTGTATAGTACAGGCCATAGGACTACCCCAGAATAATTCCTAGAGTGTATCTTCTAGAAAAGCATCCAATCTTCATTTAAAAATTACCAGTGATGGAGAAGCCACCATGACACTTGATAAACTGTTCCAGCAGTTAAATACTCTCACCGTTAAAAATGTATGCCTGCTTCTAGTCTGAATTTGTCTAGCTTCAACTTCCAGCCATTGGATTCTGTTATACCTTTCTCTGCTAGACTGAAGAGCCCATTATTAAATATTTGTTTTCCATGTAGATATAGACTGTAAATCAAGTCATCCCTTAACCTTCTCTTTGTTAAATTAAAGAGATTGAGCTCTTTCAGTCTATCATTATAAGGCATGTTTTCTAATCCTTTACTCATTATTGTGACTCTTCTCTGAACTCCCTCCAATTTCTCAACATCCTTCTTCAATTGTGAGCACCAGAACTGGACACAGCACTAAACCAGCAGTTGCACCAGTGCTGAAAAGAGGTAAAATAACATCTCTTCTCCTACTCAATATTCCACTGTTTATATCATAGGATCACATTAGCTCTTTTGGTCACAGAGTCACACTGGGAACTCATTTTCAGCTGCTTATCCACCTCCACCACCAAATCTTTTTCAGTCTCATAGAATCATAGAATATCAGGGTTGGAAGGGACCTCAGGAGGTCATCTAGTCCAACCCCCTGCTCAAAGCAGGACCAATTCCCAACTAAATCATCCCAACCAGGGCTTTGTCAAGCCAGGCCTTAAAAACCTCCAAGGAAGGAGATTCCACCACCTCCCTAGGTAACGCATTCCAGTGCTAATGAGTCACTATTTCCTAGGATATAGTCCCCCACTTCATAAGCAGAGCCTATATTCTTTGTTCCCAGATGTATACTTTTACATTTAGCTGTATTAAAACACATATTTGCTTATGCCCAGCTTACCAAGCAATCCAGATCGCTCTGAAACAGTGACCTCTCTTCTCATTATTTACCACTCCCCCAATTTTTGTGTAATCAGCAAATGTTATCAGTGATGATTTTGTGTTGTTTTCTTCCAGTCATTGATAAAAGTATTAAATAGCATATGGCCAAGAACCAATCCCTGAAAAGATCCTCTGGTCAGGAGGGAAACAGAAGTGAGTCTCTGCACAAGAGAGGTGATGGCTGAGGAGCCAGGAGCCTACAGTGGATGCCCGTAATGGACCAGGGAGGAAGGAGAAGCAGGGGTAGAGGGCATACAGTTGCAGTTGCCCTGAACCATGACAGGAAGGTAGAAGAAAAAAATTCACAAAGCCGTTCACTGAACATATTTGGAGAACCTAACAGACTCAGACTTTAAGGCCTGAAGGGACCATCATGATCATCTACAGTGGATGTTGCTGCTCAAACAGAACAGTGTGACTTAAAAACCCTGAAGTTCTGAAATTTCAATCAAGCACCCAAACTAAGCCAACACCACCATTTATTTACAATCAATAGAATAAGGGCCACATTTTCAGCTGGTGTAAGTCAGCATAGCCCCACTGACTTTAATAACTAATTGTTTAATCATACAACAAGCCATATGCCACACATAATTTCTGAAGGATTTTCAATTAGCAAATTTCCTACAGATTGCATTATGTGAAAACAGTGCTATTGACTATGCTACAAACAGGAAAACAACAGCATCCAAAAATAAAAGCTGCTGATCAATAACTACCAACAACCATCATTCCCTTCCCTCTTCCTCTTCCCTTAGATGTGTCACAGTTTCAGTTCCCCTCTTCCAAAGTATATTTAAGATATTGCCAACCTTATTTTAAATCTGCTGAAGAGAATAATCGAGGTACTATCTGAATGCACCAATCATTTCTGCATTAAGTATTCTTGCCAATACTGTTCCAGAATAAGCTGATTTCACCAAAAACAATTACCTCCAGATTGTTTACATCTGGGCTGACTCATAAAAGCAACAGAAGGTATGACATCAGTGAGCTTGGTAATGAGGTTCTGCAAGACTCAGGGATTGTCTACATGAACACTGTGGCAAGCTGGGATGTGAATCTACCCCACGCTAGTTTGCTGCAGACTAACTGTCCATGTGGACCTTGCTGACATGCATTAACAGTTAATTAATGAGCTTGGATCTAGTCCTCTTCAAAATGGGACTCGATCAAAGCGTATTAATGAACTGTAAATGCACATCAGCAGGGTTCACAGGGCCAGCTAATCTGCAGCCAGCTAGTGTGGTGTAGAGTCACACCCCGGTTTGATCTACCCTGGCTTGCTATAAATATTTGTGCAGACAAGCCCTTACAGTAGTTAACACTGATCTCTGACTTCAGATAAGTCTATTCTGCCATAGGCACCAACTCCATGGGTGCTCCGGGGCTGGAGCACCCACGGGGAAAAATTAGACAGCCAAGCCCCCCTCCCCGCCTCACCTCACCTCCTCCCCTGAGCACGCCGTGTCCCTGCTTCTCCCCCTAGCTCCCAGCGCTTGCCGCCGCAAAACAGCAGGGCAGGAGGGTGCGGGGCAGGGGCGGAGGCGGGGCGAGCACCCACCGGCAACAACAGAAGTTGATGCCTATGTACTCTACAATCTACTTTGGAAAGGTCTCATGACCACCCAAGAAGTACCACATATATTTGTGCTTTACTGTTCTACAGCATGAAATGTAGGTGTGCAAGGTATGTCAGAATACATAAAAAAAGGTACCAACCCGGAACAGTTTAAAATCTAAATTTAGTTATAAGGCAATTAGGGAAGATGAAAGAGCACAGGAATAGGACAAGGAGAGAAGAGGTTAACAGCAACACAATCACGTCATTTTCTTTCATGTTGTGTCACAGAAGAGACTTTTGAGAAGAAATTTTAATGAGAAGTGGGTAGTAGATTGGCAGACCAAAAATAGGAAGAGCATTGTAGGAGAAGACTGAATCATAAAAAAAAGGCATGGAGTGAGACAAAAGAGCAGGGCATTAAGGCCATCACTGATAGAGCAGCAGGGTTGCAATGTTTATACATGAATGTTAGGGAATTGTATAGATTAAAGGATTACTGCAATTACAACTACCAATCCTGGTACATATCTGCCTTCTTGTAAAGCACTTTCAGATCTACTGCTAAAAAGCACTACATAGGAGTGAGGTGTTGTTATTCTTAATCAGTAATGAACTACCAGAGCACTCACAAAAAGATTACTGAATTCATCTTCAACGTACTTGTAATGTAGGGAAGTACCCTGTTTTAGAGATGCTGGCTGAGGCATAGAGAAATTAAGTGACTTGTCCAAGGTCACATTGGAAATGGGTGGCAGAGCAGAAAACTGAATCCAGAGCTCCTGCGTTCCAGGCCAATGTCTTATCCTCAAGACCATTTTTCTCATACTGTCCATCCCCCTGCTAGTGCAGAATAGTTCCCAACAGTGTATTTTCTAATGCTTTATTCTGACTAGTTGTAAAACAGTTCAGGCAATAAATGAGGTTTTTATGTGTGCCAGATTTTCTATGACAAAGGCCAGTTTCAAAAGTCTAAAGTGGGGACACAGAAACAGTGTTCAACAGAAACTTAATTGAATGTCAAATTTACACGTATGTAGTCGTTAATGAACAACATTGTAGATTCTCCCCCAGCAGACTGATAAATATAGCATAAATATAGCATGGTGGGATGTGAACATGACTTCTTTCTTCACCAAGAAGTCAGTTACAGCCTAGTGCACCAGGCCAGAATGGAGACAACAACGTTTAATTTAAATCAAATCTATTGTAGCAGGTAGTAAAAAACTACATTGTTCAAAGGGAATACTTTGACAAATTTGTCTCCTGTATGCATAGTAAAAACAGCAGCTGTAGAAATATTGTTTGTGCCTCTATTTTAAATGGCTGTGGCTGGTGTACTGCATGGCTATATTAGCTCCATGCACAAATCCTATCAGATCGAAGCAGAAATAGATTCCATTTATTTCTGAAGTATGCAGTCGAATGTACTTCCCATGTTAAAAACCTTAAGTAAAGCCTTTTTGTTCCTTTTGATAATTATTATTATTACTACCCACCATCTCCAAATTCACGCTGATCTGTTCTGACATCCCAAATTGAACAATCCTTTAAGGTCACTGTTCGGCAAGAACTCCATTACACTGTATCCATGCTATTCGGGGCAGTTATCTCCCTTTATGGCACACTTTTCAAAATGGTTTTTATACTCCAAGTAATCTTTAAAAACAGACTGGTGTGCCCAATAATGAACCTCACTTACCCAAGTCCCTATGCAACTGCTTGCTATTCCATTTGAGTTTTTTGATAACTATGACATCTGAGAATTATGCATTCTGGAATGTCAAAGCAGCCAGCCTGAGACTGGAGGTTGCTAGGGATGTTAAAAACAAACCTCTCTCCCTGCCACCCATTTGTGCAGAATGTCTGCTTAGGTTGTTTAATAAAAAACAATCAACACATCTTTCCTAAATTAATGAACTCTACCCTTTCTTCTGCAGCTCACCCTTACAATGAATTATAGTATTGCTCCTCCAAAAAAAAGTTACAGGTATGTTGAGCTGTACTTTTAAACTGAATCTTTTCTTACCATTTTACACAGTATTTCATATTACTGCATGCGTGTTGTATGATCATGTAATAATACACCCTACTTTCTGCATACACACAAGGGACAGAACTGAAGTAGCCATGGATGTTTTGTAACTGAGGGTAGAATTTAGTCCTGCAAAAGGAATTTAGTAACCTTTTGAAGCATAAAATTGAATAGAATCCAACTCACTCTGCCCACAATGGTGTTGACTGTGCAATGCTTACAGGTGTAAGAAATAGCATACGCTTACTGCCACTAACATAAAATTGATTTGACCCTTGTGTATTCATGACCATATTAGATAGTTTCTGTCCTCTTTCAGCTGCTTTTCTGACCATAGCAACATATTAAAGGTAGCACTTATGTTGCACCTTTCAAATAAATGTAATCCTGTTTACACAATCTGAATCAGGTATTTCAAAGGCTGTACATTCAAATGAGTATGTGAACTTTCAGAATACCAAAATGAAAAGTTATAAACCTATTCGAATGTTGAGCTGGAATCCTGGTTTGATATTAGTTATTGATCTTCAACAGCTAAGAAAAAACAGCAAATAAAACCCTATGTCCATCTGAATGTACAAGTCATCTTAACAGTATTTTTGTTTATATATTATATTTTCATAAATTATATTAGCAATTATGACTTGAGACCGAGTTCTTCCTGGGAGTTAACAGGCTAAGGTAAGAACTTTAGCTTCAGCATAGGCTTTCAACACCTCCAGTAGCCATTAAATGCCCTCCCTAGTCACTACTGTTTAATCCTCCTCCTCCTCCTCCTCCTCCATTATATTCAGACCAGAAAAGCTATTTCTAAACTACATATCTTCAAAATGTTGCTAAAGCACCAACCTTATTTGTGGATTATGGACATGCTAAATTAGGACACAGTCAACTTGAAATCTCAGTTTCAACGTGTTAATTTAAAGGTAATTTCAGGTACCAAACTTGCCCAATTACTACTGCCTATTTGTGGTTTAACAGTTAGTTTCTATTTTTTAAGAATAATTTTCTCTTCCCCTCTTGTGTGAAAACAGAAAGAAGTTTAATATCGGTACTTTCAGAATTACCTCCACAAAAACTCACTAGAGCTTCAACATACATAAGGAACAATCTTGTTTTAGAATTCAACCAAAGCTGAAATTCAGCTTCTCAATCTCCACCTAGGAGGCCCTACACAATTTTGCTCTCACTACAGTCTCTGCTCATCTTTCCATTTTCCTCTTTCCTTCCCTATGCTTTTCACCATATAACTCCTTTTGTCTCATCTTCCTGCTCTGATTCATGTATTCTGCCCTCTACACCTGGAATAGTCTTCCCTTCCTCATCCACAAAGAGTCTCTCTTGCTCTCTCTCTCTCTCTCTCTCTCTCTCAAATCCCATGTCTTCAAGCAAGAATGCACCCTGTAGAATATACAGCCTCACATCTTATGTGGCACATTAATAATGAACTATTGCATTGGCCCTGGCTATGTGCAGTAAGGAACTTGGATATATGGGATACTGTTCCTCTGCCCTCCCAAGCCCCTTGCTGCAGTCCCATCCCATTGCCAATTTAAACTCAAAGACTTGGGGGCACCAGTAGGACCAAAGAGCCTCACTCCTTTACAATTCAGGAGTGAAAAACTTAGAAGAGAAGGGTGGCAGGAAGGAGGCCTGAATATTTAGGGTTCTAGTCCACCCCCTCCTCCATAGGATTTCTAGCTTTCTTACTCTAGAGCTGAGCAAATGGACCAGATGAAAGTCCCAAACTAAATTACAATGGAAAAGGAGCAGAGGTGGCAACTGCAGGAGCAGGAGGGAGAAAGAGCAGGAAACGCTTTCTTTGCTTTTCCCTGTTGAGTTTGGAGACGGGAATTCTGCCATTCCCCCTCTTCCTCTCACCTAGCAGGTGGCCCCTAGTGAATTATGTGAGGTTTGTAAAAAGCAACAGAGTCCTGTGGCACCTTTAAGGCTAACAGATGTATTGGAGCATAAGCTTTCGTGGGTGAATGTCCACTTCGTCAGCTTATGCTCCAATACGTCTGTTAGTCTTAAAGGTGCCACAGGACTCTGTTGCTTTTTACAGATCCAGACTAACACGGCTACCCCTCTTATATGTGAGGTTTGCACCCTTACCAGTCACAAAACAGAATGATATATTGAATAAAAGCCTGAGAGCTTCAGAGTTCTAATTCCAGCTCTACCACTGATTCACTGCATGCTTTAAGTAAGTCACTTAACCTTTATCTTTCTAACTCAAATAGGAAAATAATACCTCAACACCACTGTGAGGTGGAAGACTGTTCTCAGAGCAAACATTAATCACAAGTGTTACGGAAGTTCTAAGCAATAAGAATTATAACTATGGTTACCACCTCTGAAATACAAAAAAAGGGCCCCGCTCCCCCACAACCACAAGGCAACTCAGTAACACTCGCCCCTTCAACAGCAACTTATAGTATCTAGCAAGAAAACACAGATAAGATTGATATCATTTTCTTACTTAAACTGTGGAAGTGGGAACACTGCAGCATCTTTAGCTGGACACAGAAACTTTTAACATTAGATAGTCTAGTGTATTGTGATGATAATGCAAATCTTTAGTCCCACATAAAAAAACCTGTCAGATTAAATTATTTTTCTGGCAATTGGCAAATCCATAAAAAACCAGCCAGGCTGGTCGAATACCGACCAGGTGGCAACTCTAGTTGCAACACAATAGTTAAGGTTAATATGACCATTCTATTCGAAGTACCTCTTTTCAGTTATAACATTATTAAGTTTATACAAGTCTTTAGTTCAAATGCCCATTGGAATGAATTCTTTCCAGAAAAGAATAACCATAACCGTCAACATTGTGCAATCTCTCCTCTTTTAAAAACGGAGTTGATGGTAATTCGGGTGGGGCAAGACTATTAATACAATGTTGAATTTGACAATTTAAATGCACAAGACAGGCAGGAAATTTAGAAGGTTCAAATAGCAAAGTTAAATTGTTAAGTTTTCTGATTTTTGCGCATTTAACTTTTCTACTTTAATATTGTAAGCTTTTTTGCATTGAATATTAGATGTTTGCGATGGATATATCTAAACTTTTTCCATCAGAAATGTACCTCACTCAGGAATGTAAAGTATGGTGTCTTATTTTTAATAGGTTAGAAAGAATCCAAGTCTGTTATCTCCTCCACAAATTAGAACAGTAAACAAACAAAAAACAAAAACAAAAACAAAAACCCCTCTGAATGGGAGTGGGGACAGACAATAAAATGCCAGAGAGCACTTTTCCTGGAGGCTACTACACTTACTTTATTGTTTAAGTTTCTGGCCCAATTTCAACCCCTGCTTTGCGTAACTGCTTTTAACATTTTTAAAAAAATGTAAAATAGAGCATCCGATACACTGAAAAGTGACTAGTAAAAAGTAATTTTACCTGAAAATTGTTTTCTGTGACTCTGTTCCACCAAACCATATTGATGGGTACTCCTGTTTTACACCTGTCAGCCAGACAGCCAATAGCGTTCTTTGATTTTCGTGCCTTTGATCCCACCGGAACTATCCTCTCCTCCAGCATCCCCAGTCGATACTTCCTTGGCTACGAAAAAGAAGGAGAGAAACCAGGCCACTCCTAACATCCCTCAGTCTAGAACTAAGCTAAAATAGGTAGAACATCTCTGGATTGGTGGAATAGGAAACAATTTGCAAGTAAAATTTCTCTGAGACTGTTTCCCTTCAATCCCGACTACGAGGCTCTAACTAACAATGCCTTGGAAAGGAAAACAAAACAACTAAGGCAGAGGTAGAGTATCTGTAGGCAAACCGTTGCAACAGAAGTCAGCCACTGAAGTCTGTGCATAGAGTTTGGTGAATTTCATAAAAATGAAAAATTGTGTTTTGCAAAACTCTTCCGTTGACACTTCTCTATTTTTATCCAACAAAGCAGACACTGTTGTAACAGAACAAGTGCGGAGGTTTTACAGAGAGACCCATGGTACCTTCCAACCTATATTCCTCTCTAGCACATACCTTCAACCACATCATGATACTGAACTCTGACACTTTCCTTGGGAAGGGTCAAAGGCTTCCATCAATCAACAGGAAATCAGCTTTATGAAAAAACATTCAAAGGCAAAACAAATATTTAAGTTTAAGGCTGCCACAGCTTTTTCTTGAAAAGCATGGGGCCTTAAAGGAAATTTCAGAACATAAGATAGTTTTGAAGCCATTTACAACAGAACTCATGGAACTATACAAAAGGTCTTCCATCTGTCCAAATTAATATTCAGAAGACTAATTCCAACTATCTTCCTAGATGAAGACAGACATGAAATACAATAATGGAAGAGTACACGAAATGGACTCCAGTCACTCAAGAAAGCAAACCACGCTTTTAAAAAAAAGCAAACATGCAAAAGGTGGTTGTGACTCAATAATAGAGACAACCCTAGTGCCCTGATTATGGAAAACCTGGAGATGGACTTTAAAGCATTTAATTTAATTTTTATGAAAAAAGAGCACTGGAAACTGAAGTCCTTTACAGGCAAAGCACAAGGGCACTGCAAACTTGCCCATGATGTTATACCAATGTATCCTAACCTAGAGAGCAAATACCAGCAGGGACAGTTCAGAGTTATTTAGAGCATGGCTTCTTTACTGCTGCTACAATCAACTGGGGACTAAATTTCCACACTTGAGTGTGGGCTTTAATGCGGCTGCTTGGCCACTAGGATCTGGATTGAGACCAATTACTTAAATCTTACACTGGTCACTGAACAGTCCTAAAACAGCTTTCAGAAGACTTCTAGTTTGGGTAATAGGCTATTGCCTGAATGTGAGGAATGTTAGAAGTCTAGGATTTTGATAAGAACCTGCTGTAAACTTCCAAAATGATCAAAGAATGTTCTGCTATGGTAAAATCCTCATGACAATGAAAGGGAGGGAAAGAGCAGCTAATCTATTTTAGAGTATTTGCCCACACAGAATGAAGAATGTAAACTTTTCAATAGTCTCCTCTCTAAAGCAGGCTTGTAGCAAGAGTCAGTCTGCATTGAAATACCCAAATAGTTCTGAATACTTGTTACAAAGAAATATGAAACAGTCTAGAATCAGACCAGCATGTCTGTTATACGTGGTCCCATGTAATGACTCCACAGATAGGAGATACTGCATGGATATGGATCAACTCTCCTGGGTTCCTGTTGTTACTTCCTTCTATATTTGTAATATGAACTCTTAAAACCCATGGAGAAAGTTTATCCTTATTCATAAAAAATCTTCCTTTTGGGGTATCTACTGAACTAGGTATCAACTGGCAAATGTAGGAAGGTTTTACTGCGATCACGTATAGAGCAAGATAAAAAACTAAAAACTTACTCACCTTCATGCAGAAACCTACTTAACTAGTCTCTCTAGGAAATTGAATGGCTTGTAACTGGACATGCATGGTAAAGATCGTTCCTTGCTAGACAAAATGAGAACTTCATTGGAGGAGATTCCCCCCATTCATGCAAAGCCACCAACACTGTAAGGTGAGTCTAACCAGACTTTCACAGAAGGCTGCAAAAGGAGCCTCTGTTTATGGGGGTTCACCTGACAACCTATGAGTCACACTAGCCAGTCTAAACTCCTACAGAATTCAATTAGCTTTTTGCTTGAATAATCAATTCCAGGATTTGGCCTCCTCACATTCATGACTCTTGCTTCTGAGAAAAATAGTTCAAGTTAACTAATAGTAGAAGATGAAGGATCCCAACTTTGACCTTTAAGTTATAAAGGTATAATGCTGCTTAAAGATCAAGTAATTTGAATCCTTGATGTACAAAAGGAGAGTAAGTGGCTTCTGCAATGTCTCTAGATGGAAATATATAAATTGTGTGATGACAGGACAACACAGTCTCCCCAACATTTTGAGTATGAGTTCATTACAGTAAAGCTAATGATCAGTTGCCCATTTGGAAGACTGGAAAGAGCAACATGTCTGAATTTCTGGAAAGGTATACTCAATACATTTTATATGTGGGGTCTTTTGGGTGAGGCAAAAGAAGTCTTCTCTGCATCAATGTTGAAAATTTTACTGTATTTTTCATGATGGGTGTGTCTCAATGTCCTTGACCAAACTAGCACCTTGCTCTTCACTGCTATATCAAGTACTATGCCCCAACCATCCACTCTCCTCAGTGTTGAAGTTCACGTATGTTAACAAAAAGCTTATGGATCCTTCAGAATGAAAGGTGATCTATAAATATAAATATTTTGAAAAGGAAAACTAAAACAAAAGAGAAACTGAGCCAAGCAGTTAAACCAGAGGGAGGCTGTTTCCTTTACAACTAGATTCAGATTCCAGAGCAGTACAGTGAAACTGAATTCAGGCTTTATGAGGGGTCACAACCAAAAACAAACACACAATGGCCAGTTGTATGCAATATAGAATCCAGTCTGGACTGATAAGATACCCCTAATTCATAGCCTTCCTAACAAGACTCAGGAATTAAAAGACATCTGCATGTAATAAATCTTAGATCTGACACTAGAGGTAAGTTTTTCAAAAGCGCATAAGTGACTTAACAGCCTATATTGGGGTTCTCAAACTGGGGGTTGGGACCCCCTCAGGGGATCACAAGGTTATTACATAAGGGGTCACAAGCTGCCAGCCTCCACCCTGAACCTCGCTCTGAATCCAGAATTTATAATGGTGTTGTATATATAAAAAAGTGTTTTTATTTTATAAGGAGGGTTGCACTCAGAGGCTTGCTATGTGAAAGGGGTCACCAGCACAAAAGTTTGAGAACCACTGGCCTATATCCAATTTTCAAAAATGACTTGGCTTGTCTACATGGTGAGTTACTGCATGGCAGGCCAGGGTCTGAATCTACAGCGCACCAGCTTGCTGTGCAATAATTCACCCCATATAGGCATTTCAACAGCACAGTGGAAGTCCTGGAGTGTGGACTAGACCTTTACACATTCACTGCAGTTTAGCAATGTACACACAGTCAGCATGCAGCAAGATGATGTGTGGTAAATTCACACCCTGGCTTGCCACGCCATACAGACATACCTGAGTCACTCAAATTTTTTTACCCAAGAACCTGAACTTCTACAATGTAAGACAGACATGAAAGCCCTGTCAACATTTTAATAAAAAGAGTGGATATAAGTTTTGAGTAACTTGCATCTAAATATCCCAAGTTTACCCTCAAACTATTCCATCAACGAAAGCACATCCAGGTCAGGATGTACAGACGAGTCTACAGGAAACTGAAAGAAAGGAAAAGGGAAAAAGGAATTTCTGTAGAGAGCTGGTAGGTAAGGTTAGTAAATCTACTGAGTAGTCAGGACAGAAACATCAAGATTACAGATAGCAAGAATATGGCAATTTTATTTGCTACCACAGGTAGAGGATTATGCCTTGGATCGAAGGCAAGAACAAAGCAGCCACTCATTAAGCTTCTAGGAAAACAAGGTTACTTGAGAATGTCTTCTCTGGGAGCTATGACATCCTATGAAGAGATGATTTAACCTGCCCAATAAAGCTCAAGAGCTGCTTGATGCAAGGGCAATTCCCTTGGATGAATATAAAGATGACTGAAAGAAAAACTCCATAAGGAAAGAACTGCACAGCAACAGACTTTTTGCATACTTTGACATCTGTATAATGTCTGTACATTTTAGGAAGGCAACTGACATTTAAATACTGACTTACTAAACAATCTTGAGAAGCATCAGAGAGTTCCTACTAAGAAATGTCTTCACACCAAAATACTCTGACAAATGAGCAATCTTGAATCACCATGTGCTCTAGAAATGTTTCCTGATGCCAGCCCATCTGTTACTTGCTCCCCATTCATCCAATAGAGAGTTCCAGAGAACTCTAGCAAGTCTATTAACTTGTCCATTTTATTCTGCTAGATGGACTGCTTGCTGTAATTTGAAACCTGTAGGATACAACATGAAACTTGTCTAGATTTATCCCTGAGAGAAAAAGAAAAAACCTCACAAAGACCCAAGATGCAAGGCTTCCCTGTTCTAGTAACTTTCATTCAATGATAGAATCTGCACTATCTGCATTATCTTCAAGCCTGAGGTTTTCAGTGTTGTCTGCAGGATTTGAACACTGGGAATTAAGCCACCATATTCCATAGGTAATTTTGGAAAATCTAAGCATAACGTTTATTTGTGTGTGGAAAGATTTACTCATTTTCTGAAATGCATTTATTATATCACTGATAACACAGCATTTTAGAGATATAATACACTACCTGTTCCCAGGATCTTACAATTGAATTCAGTCAGGGAAACATTGGACTATGGTGGGTAGAGAAGATGGAGTATACAACAGTTATCAGTCAGTAGAGAATACAGATTTTGGGACAGTATTGTATTTCAAGGAAAGTAGTTCAAATATGTATTTTTTGTTTTACATAGTTACTTTTGAAGGATTATTTTTATACAAACACCAGACTGGGAACAGATCATGCCTCAACAGAGATGGGGCAGAGATTAGTGGTGGAGAGCTACTCAAGATACTGAGCCATGTTGTTAGTCTACTGGGACAGAACTAGCTTTTCCTATGTTGCCTCCTAAAAAGTGACAATTAAACACAAGGTGGCAACCCATAACCTGCTAAAGTACACAAAAGCGCTCTGAACAACTCATTATCCCACAATCCATAAGCCACCTCCTTCCTTCCTCCTCCACTATGTTATTTTCATTCAATAAACCATGATGTGTTATCTGGACTAGAAGCAGACACTTCAAATGAACATCACCAGTAACTAATATGTTCCACATGGAGCTATAATTGAAGACTACTTAGTGGTAGAGTTGCTACAGAATGCACCATCCTCTTTGTCCTGCATGCCAACTATTAGGGGGATGTCTTCTCAAGCAGAGGCATGCAAAGGCGAAGGCTCAAACAGTTCCAAAGGTACCAGACCTGGTACCATAAAGGCACCCCAGCCCTTGTTTTTTTATTTTTAACTTCTCACTCTTTTCTTCTGTCATGGAGCCCTAGCCTTCTCTGTAACTGCTTCCTTCACTTGCTCCCAACTGACCTTATATCTGCATTCCTGAGCTCTGGCTTAGTTTCACCTGATATAGCTCCGAGTTTCAGAGATATTATGACCTTTGACCTGATTTCTCAGAGTTTCACAGAAATATTAGCTAAACCTTTCACACGCTCAGTCATGAAGAGCTTAGTGGGTGAATTCTTATGGTCGACAGTGATTTCCGCTATGAATATCTACAAGCGCAAGAATGGTGCTCAAAAGTGCAAGCTACAACAGGCCTGTGAAAAAGATCAGAAAAGTGCAAGTGGTCTACATAGTTTCTTGTAAAGTGAGACGTTTGACCATGTTCCTGGTGAACAATCATCAGATGTTTCTGCTACTCGCACTTCTGAACTGTCCTTAGCTAGTGAGGATGTTGATTTGGGTTTCTCAAGTTTGTCAAGTGCTGGAGTATCTGATTCTGGCACAGAGCTTGGCATTGAATTGTTGAGCCCTAGAGTTTGAGTCTGGGACAGAAAGTTGCCTGTTGGTTGTTAGTGCAACAGTTATGGATGTGGATGCTGAAAATGGTTTGATTATTGAAAGCGTGCGGAAGAATTTTGACTCTGACAAGGCAGATCTGGCTACTTAGCCACAAGTGACAGATTCTGTTCACTATTTTTTGGTAGAAAACAATCCTGTTAATTTAGAACAAGAAAGGCAACTATTAAAATGGTGATTCTTTTCTAATACTCCTAATGTTATGTTAACTGCAGTGATCTTCATTAATGTATAGTTAGATGCTTGTCTCCTTGTTCCATTTTACTTGTTTGCTTTTTCAGCTAAATTCCTCATCTTCCTTTGTGAACCACAAAACTGTGCACCCAAACTTTTTTCACTATAGCAAGTGAGAATGCCAGCACGAACATTTGAAGGACTATATGGAGGCAAATCACTTGCTGAATTGAACTTGCAGAGCAGTTGGAAAAGGACTGCACAATTAAAAAAGGTATGCAAACCTGCTACAAGATGCAGAAGGGCATGTGGCACAATACTCTGTGTCATCTCTTGGATATTTGCAGTGTTTAGGTGAGAGATGTTAAACTTTGAGAGGTTCAAGGGAGAAATTAGTTTCTTGTAATGATAATTGTTTAGATTTACTGGAATTGCTTGCAAGGTATGGATAGTGTGTTGCAAGATCACGTGAAAGCTATTAAAGCTGGTGCCACAAAGGTGATATACTGAAACTGAATTAAAAATGAATTTTAGTAGGATCACAGGAAAAGTATGGCAGGCTATTTTTTTTTTTTTTACAAGATTAATAAACCTGTTTACTTCTCTATTATGTTTTATTGCATTCCAGACCTCTCCTGAATGGAACAAATGTCTCAGGTGTTTATGTATGCTGAGGTTTTGAAAGACAGAGCAAAAGGTTCTTGCGAATTTTATAGATTTAATTGATATCCACACCAAAACCAGGGAGGATATTATGGAAGTTATTTAGAGGAGCTAAAACAATCAGCTGGATCTAAACTGGTTTAAGGGGACAAAGCAATGAGAACAGAGCTAACATGGCTGCAGCACACAAAGCTGTTCAAAATTGAATTCAGTGGGTAAATCAAAACGAGTGTTTCGTCCCACATGCTACCCATTCACTGACTTGTTGGAGAAACAGCTGCAATGATTGTTCCAAGTTGTTTTATTTTTCTGGAATTGTTCAAAGGATTGTATACTGTTTTCCATTTCTACTGGTGGTTGGGATATGTAGAAAAAGCAGATCAGCATTACATTAAAATGTGAAAGTACACAAGATGATCAGCATGGGTAGAGGCAATGCTCTAGACAAGATCAAAGCTTCAAACAATCTTATGCCAGTACTTAATTAGAAGCGGATAGCTTGCAAACAAACATTACACAGAGGTAGGGTGACCAGACGTCCCGATAAAATCGGGACCGTCCCGATTTTGAGCTTTTTGTTTCGACCGATCTCTGGTCGGGACGCAATTTTTGTCCCGATATTTTGCGCCAGCCTTTTTTTCTCTCTCTCTCTCGGCCGGCCAGCAGCACTCAGCATTTTTTTTTTGCCCTCCCCGCCATGTCCCAATATTTTCTTCATCTCATCTGGTCACCCTACACAGAGGTTTTTGTTTTCTTGTTTTTGCTGAGATGCAGAATACTATCTGGTCAAAAATTAATGCTGTGAGCAAAAAATTTCAGAATTCAGATCTTGACATTAAAACAGCTAACCATTTACTTGGTGGCCTTCAAGATGCTTTAACAGAATTATAGTCTCCTGGGTTTATTGCATGTAAGGAAACTGTTGATTCACAGGCTGAAACATTAGGAATATCCACACAGGTCAAAGAGAAACAATCTCAAAGGGGAAAATAATGTTAGGTGAACTTGCAAAGGATGAAAAGAAAGGTCATTAGCTCTTGAAAGTTTTGAATGCAAGGTTTTCAACTACATTTTAGACACAATATTAACACAATTGGATGATAGGATGCATAAGTACGAAGTGGGAGAAATGTTTGCTTTCTTTTAAAAGACGAGTAACTGAAAAGTCTCAGCAGCGGCGATCTGAAGAGCCACACTCAAAATTTGGTAAACAGCTATCCTTGTGGATTTAAACCCTGTGACTTTTGACAATGAAATTGAGCTCTCTGCCAGTTTTTGCAAGCAAATCTTTAAGGATGACTTGGAAACAAAAGCACCCATTGATCTATTTAGTTACATTCTAAAAAGATCTTTAGATGAGAATATCCCTAACAGAAATAGCACTGCATATATTTTACTGTCTTCTTTTAACTGTGGCAGCTAATCAAAGGAATTTCAGCAAGCTAAAATTAATCACTAAGAACATCTATGGGGCAGGAAAGGGTATGCAATCTGGCAATTATTTCTAGAGAGAACTCAGAAGCAAGGTGGACAGACTGGGATGAGTTAATGAGATTGCTTTAGAGAAGACTAAGGAAGGTCCCTTTGTAAGAGTATGTAATGGTGATTTTAGGTGGAAGAGAGGTGGTAGTGGGAGGCAGGGATGCCTATATTTGAGTCTTCTGAGTCCGGAACATCCCTGGCACAGCACTGTTTCCCAATCTCTTTCAGGTGAAATCCAAGTTGCTGATATGGATCCATAAAACCCTATGTGGTTTGGATCCTAGTTCTAAGAGCTTTCTCTCCCTTCATGTTCCACAAACGCCATTCAAATCAATGAATGCCTACCCTCCCTATATTTGAACTTCTGAGGGCTGGAAACAGTGGTTTTCAACAATGGGTCCTACGCTCTGGATTTAACTGCCCTCAATAGGAAACCAGAAGAATTGCTTGACCTTCAGTCCATGGTTCAGAGCTCATCTGCTACAGAGGTGGAGTATGCTGACATTTACAATGTTGTCACTAGGGTTAAGACTGCATACAAGTTTCAATTCTATCCCCTATTTTAATTTGCTCATAACATTCTCAAATTTTCACCTTTTGAGATGAAATTTTCACTAGCTGAAAATGACTTGGGGAAAGTGATCAAAAATGGTTGAGTTATTTGAGGGCAAGTGAAAAACAGTTCTTGTATTATAAAAAATTCTTGATACTTGCAGTTTGGTACAGAAATAACCAATCGAGGGATGTGCCTTTGAGTATTGGATGAAAACTAGTTTTGATCTGTGTTACAAATGTGAACGTTGCATGCTGCTGAAATAGGACATTTTGCATTTTGTTTTCATTCACAGCATAGGAACACAGCACAGGCAAGTGTTGGTTGATTAGTTGCACAGCAAAAAAGAGTCCTTGCAGACCCTGCAAGCACCAAAGGGGTAATAGAAGACTGCTGCACGCTTAGGTCAGTCTATGCTCAAAAGTTTAGCAACACAGTTGTATCACTTCGAGGTGTGGTTTTGTTTGGGCTTTTTGGGGACATGCTTTGCTGGCAAAAGCCTTACTGTAGATGCAGTGATACTGGCAAAAAAGTACCTTTTTGCTGGTCTTGCTGGCACAGCTGCATGAGCAAAACTTCTAAGTGTAGATAAAGCTTAAGATTTGAAGCAAAGAACCATGCTTAGAAATGCACCTTGGGAACTCCATAGTTGAGGGAGGCAAAAAATGCATTACTCAGCTGTAAATTTCTTAAGTTTAAGGGCCACTTATGATGTCTTACAGTGCATAGAACACATTATGGTGGTGTGTAACCAAACAGTTCCAGATAATGGAATTTATACATATAAGAAAGTAGAGTTTACAAGTCTAGGAAAGTGAAATTTGGGTTTTTCTTTTTGAAAACCCTAGAATATTATATATAAAAATATTGAAAAAAGTTAAAGATGTGTAATGAAGCACTCAAAATGCAGGGAATAATAAGGTTAAGGATTCATATGCAACCTTTACTCTACCCCTTGTGCTCATGCATCACTATACAGTAGCTGTGTGATCACACTCTTCCTCAATAATGACGTTCTTCCTGCCACTTTAGATATAAATGTAGTATCTTATATCATGTATGGAAGTCTAGAAGATCTTTCCCTCTTCATGTTTCATTACAGCCATATAAAGAGTTCATAGCAAGTCATTCTTACACAACACACTACATATCTATTAGACCTAACCTAGGTATAACAGAGAAATTTTGCAAATACACAACAGCCATGTAGATGTTCAGCAGAGTTAGCTTTGTAGTTAATTACCTCAGCCCTTGAATTGTAGCTATAGAAGACTATGTGCCTGGTAGAAAAGATATGTAGCTGATGAGTGCTGACAAACCTATTAAATTATCCTTTTTCTAAGGTATGTCTAACAGAAAGACTAAGTCAATGAAATTACTCCAGTCATAAGATATACTGAATTTATTTAGGTATAAACAACAAAACAAGCAATAAGATGTTTTTTAAAATCACTAGTTAAGATGAGAGCTACAAGTTTGTTCTTTCAAATAGTTAGAGGAATAAGCATTTTGCTCTGATGAACTTATACACCATCAATTTCTGAAACTTTCTATAAGTAAATGTAATTTTGAAATAGTTTAGCTTCATGAAATAATGTAGGGTGCCCACCTACCCATAAATCAAATTCAACCTGAACAAAAAAAAAAGTATTTAAGAACACACCACACTTACACAAAAATGAAGAAAATATCAAGTCAGGTCTGTTAATTAGTAAATATCAATTCTGTGGAACTCTATTGAACAACTGAAAACTGGATAACAGAGTTCCATAAAACTGTAAAAAGGAGACCAAATAGCATAGCAGTCTTGATACACGCCTTGTAGTGAATAAGTCAGTTTCTCCACAGTAAAGAAAAACTTTATTCTAACTCTTTCTGTAGGAGGATAATCTTGTTTCCACATTTGTCCAATAACCTTCTTTACAAAAACAAGCAAGTGATTACATAACTGTTTAATAACAGTTTATTATTGCAACAGTATGGTATAATTGCAGAATGTAAACTTCATGTTTGAAAGAAAAGTTTAGTCCAGTAATGATCTGAAGTCTTCTCTGTAGCCACAATCCTGAAAATTACGAGTGATGACACAAATGTGGGGTTGCTTGGTAATGAGTTTTGATCTACCCCTAAATGTGGTTTATGTACTGGATTTCTGAGATGGTGTGTTAGAATGTCAGAGGGGAGTAGACCGTTTCAACACACTCCCATGTGGTTAGATACAGTCATACGACCAGCGACTGCAAACCATTAAGGCTGAATGGGTTTAACTGCCTGAACAACGGAACGTGGATGGGAACATTCTCCTAGAGTGACTTTTTTCTCCTTCTGGTTCAGCCTTGCTAGCGGACTTGGGGAAGACATCACATCTTATCCCTGTAACAAAGAACATTGAGCAACATGATAATTGAGGTCAGAGGCACAGAGAGAAGGGGAGTTGACTTCCTACAAGAATGCTGAAGAAGTGCTCTGCGTAGCTCAAAAGCCTGTTTCTTTCACCAACAGAGGCTGGTCCAATAGAAGATATTACCTCATCCACCTTGCCTCTACAAGAATGCAAGTTGGTTCTGTTCTTTTCCTGTAACTAGGGTGGCCACTCTCACATTCTCAGAATATTGGACATTCCGGTAGTTGTGGGAATGGAGTGGGCCCGCCCCTGTCAGCATGCGGGGTGCACAGGAGCGCACTGCCCTGCCCCCACCAGTGTGATCTGGCATGCACCATGTGAGAGAGATCAGGCCGGAAGAGTTGCACAGTGTGCTCTTCAAAACAGCATCCCCCTGTCAGATACTTGACAAAACCACGTCCAGTTTTGTCTCTGTTCGGTTCAAAACCAGATGAGTGGCCTCCCTGCATGTAACTCAAGAGGAAAACATCTTACTTAGCTTGCAGAGAATCACAAGATTAGAGGAGACTAAATATGCATGTAGGCTGTTTTGCAATCTTTATCTCTAAAGTTTTGTTCCTACCACTGAATTAAATCCAAATATTTTAAGAAGTTGGTCAGTCTCACTGGTCACAGGTCCGTGAACTTTGCATGGTAATACGTGGTTGAATACAAGGGTATCCCAATCTAAGAGTGGAAGAACTGCAAAATTCCATCCCAAGACAAGGAAGGACAAGAGCCCTCAAACCTGGGGGAAGAGCGGGAGACTCAGACAAGAATGGGAACAGAGGTGCAGCTAGTCCTATAACCATGACAAGCATGTAGTTCCCCATGTCTGTATACTGTAAACTGAAGGATTAAGGCCTGTTTTAGTAGTAGCCAAAAGGAAGATGTTTCAATGCAGTACACTATATACGTAATAGTGTGTCCTTTTCATTGCATTTTTTCAAGCAAAAGAGGAAACACATTTTCATTAATTCTTGATAGTTTGTTGGGTAATACAGAATATATTCTTAATATTATCTTAACCTGAGTTAAGATATACGAGGGGTTCTAAATTAGCTATTACCAACCAAAAAAGATCTTGGAGTCACTGTGGATAATTCTCTGAAAACTGACTGCTGCTGCGCGTTGAACAGAAAAAAGGCTAACAATAGGACATGAATTATCAAGAAAGTGATAAAGAAATAATACAGAAAATATCATAATGCCACTTATGAATCTGTGGTGCACCCACAGCATCAACACTGTGTCTAGTTGTGGTTGCCCTGTCTCAAAAAGGATACAGTGGAACTGGAAAAGGTTCAGGGAAGAGCAACAAAAATGACTAAGGGTATGGAACAGCTTCCATACAAGGAAAGACTAAAGATTAGAGCTGCTCAGCTCAGAAAAGAGACTAGGGGGAAGTAATAGAGGTCCATAAAATCCTGAATGGTGAGGGGAAAAAGGGACTAGAAAAGTGTTATTTACCCTTTCCCACAACATAAAAACCTAGGGTCACCTGATAAAATTATTAGGCAGCAGGCTTAATACAAACAAGAGGAAACACTTTCCCACAACTCTCAACTAACCTTGGAACTCATTGCTGTGGGATGTGGTGTTGGCCAAAAGTATAAGTGGATTAAAAAAAAAAGAACACGTGCATAAAACTGGAACTATACAGTGAAGGAACAGATCCATGATGACAGTTAACTAAGGGTAAATATAAAAAAAATTGAATTATAGAAGAAATGCTACTTTATTTATAGTATGTGATCTCAAAGACTACTGTAATATATATGCACAAGATAGCAGAGCTTGTTGAAACTTCACTTTTGAGTGCTTAATAGACTTTGTATGGAATTCTATTTAATTTCATATTAGTCAACTAATTTCTACAGTTATATGCCTACATCCTCTGCTTTATTGGGGCCAGCACTTTGTAGCATTGAGTCATTCAGTAGCAAGCACCCATCTGGGAATTCTCTATCTTTTTTCATCTAAAAAAATAAAACTCCTCACATTTTGTTCTCTGTCATGTAAACTCACTTCTTAATTTTTTTTAGATGAAAAAAGATAAAGAGAGAATTCCCAGATGAGTGCTTGCTACTGAACGACTCAATGCTACAAAGTACTGGCCCCAATAAAGCAGAGGATGTAGGCATATATTATCTTTAAACACATGATTAGTCCCATTTAAATACAACTGAAGTCACTGCTTCAAGTTAAGCATGTGCTTAAGTGTTTTGCTGGGTCAGAGCCAGAGTGTTCAGCACCCTGCAAGACTGAGCCAATAATGGTTTCAAGGCAGTGTACACATACTAGTGGAAGGCTGTATAGAACATAGCAAGAACAAAAGGTGCCAAAAATACACTACTGCTGTCAGCAACTGTAGAAACATGGCATGAGCAGGACTAAAATGGAAATTAGGTCTGGTTCTGGGAGATAAATATTCCAGGGGAAATTTGGAATGGATTAGGCAAAGTTCAGCTCTTCATGCAAAAAATACTCTGTGTAAAAGACTAGCTAAGCACGAAGTCTGGAAGATGCACCAAATTTGAATAAGAAGTTTGTTTCTGATGAATCTCAATCCAGATAACTTCTCCAATATCTTCCACTGTTCGGTCCAATTTGAAGAAAATCTTTTGTTCCTAACTTCTAGTCATCCAGGGCCAGTGAACAGAGATTCTGAAGGACTAGAAGCTTGTTATACAGCTTGTGGTATATGTAGAGAGATTAGTACAAGCAGCACAGAAACATCCCCAAAACATGGCCAAACGGAATCACAGGATGGTTCACTCATTCCAACCATTGTACCAACAGTTGTCGTCACATCAACAATTATCACTACTGCAGGGTACATCTACATGGCAATAAAAAACCCACAGCACTGAGTCTCAGAGCTCAGGTCAACTGATTCGAGCTCGCAGGGCTCAGACTCTGGGGCTAAAAATCACAATGTAGACATTTTGAGCTTGGGCTGGAGCCTGGGCTCTGAGACCCACCCCCCTTGCAGGGTCTCTACATTGCAATTTTATAGCCCCGCAAACCCAAGTCAGCTGACCTGGGCCAGCCACAGCTATGTCGCAGATCTTTTAGCACAACGTAGATGTACCCATAGAGATCTTCTCTAGTTCTGACTCAGATAAAGAACCATTCAAAAATGGAAATAAAACCAAGAAAATTATTGGGAACCATTGAGAACAGTTCAGTTCCAATGGGTTTGAAGGTATGAACAAATAAATAAAAAAGCAACAAATGGTATTTGCTGACCTTCCAGGCTGACTGGTGAGGATAAGTGGTAACCATAAGTCTGGATTGGTGGTAACAGTCTCAGAACCAGTTTACACAAAAATGTCACTATGTGTTTTTCTTTAAACCTATAAAAGTGCCATCCCCTTAGCATCAGTGATTACAATAAATTATACCATACATATTTTATGAGCTATCAAAACAAATTACCAAAGGAACCAGAATGAATCCAAAGAGCTTTTCCAGGCTGAGATAAATAATAATTTATGCTAATTTAAAATATAATCTTTCTAAAAAGAAAGTATTTCAATACATTAAATGTTGAGACAAAATGTAAAACTCCAAGGAATCCAAGTTCAGGATGACACTCCATCCTTAGCAAATGGTATTATGCATTTTGGAAGACAACAAAAGAGGTACAACAGCATTAAGTTAAGGACAGAGTGTTAATCTAATATTGAATATCCTGGCTCTTGTTATCATGCACCACAAATTTGTTATTTGTGTACTGTAGTTTGTAAGAGAAAACTGGATTTGCTATAAGAAATTTTCAAGTAGCTATCTAATTGCATTTAGGGTTATGACATTCAGAGAGGTTTAGGGTTGTCAGAACCTCCACAGACTGTACCCACAGAAGTGTTCAGCAAATTTGAATTTTTTCATTTTCAGTATTCTGTAAAATTTCTTAAATTTGTATTCTTAGATTTACTGTAACTTAAAATTGTAGTGCAGCATTCTAATAATTACTTGATGGGTGAAAGGAAAGATTTTACAGTTCCAAGTATGTGTTTATCAAAGGCCATTTGAAGGTAATTTTTAGAATGTTAATGTAAAATTAAGAAGTTGGGTTAATTTTTTTAAAGCCAATCTATAGCTGTCTGATTACAGCTGTTTAAAAACATTTAATGTTTTTAACCCCCTAAATATTATAAGCACCTCAAATAGCCCCAAGCACACAAACCTATATTTCCAAACACTGTCTGCCTACACAAAAAGCAAGGAAATTCATAGTTAAGGTTACCAAGTCCATCCTTAACTTACTTTGCTGTAACCAAGTATTGCAGCTCATAAGTAGTATAGGATCACCCACTGTTCTGAGGACTCTGATAGGATCATATGATCAGCAATATCTAGGCACAATAAGATGTTTTTCAGATGGAATAAACTCTGAATTTCCTTGTCGAAGTCAGCTATTTAATAAATATTTTATAGAAACCTTTATGAATTCAATACTATTAAAACATCCCCCTTTTGGAGAGGTAAGCTGCAAAGCTTTTATAAATAGTTGAGTATTTTAAGATTCCAAATTGCTAACTTTTAAACAAAATATTGGAAGAGCAATTTCTCCTTTACTCACTTACCAAGACCCTATTCAGGGTCTTCCAAGTCAGTGATAATGCAGGAAATGCTGGTTTTAGACAACTATTTTCAAGCTCTTTCAGGACAAAACAAAACCCTAAACTTGGGTTCTTGGCAAGTAAACAGATGTTTTTCAAATAGCTGTGTTCAAATTGTAAGTGCATATGAACTTAAGGTCTACACAAACCATTTAATATCCCAAATCAATGTATTTCAAACTGTCAAAAGCTCTGCAATTCACCTTACAAGTGACCTGTTGACATGAACTGTATGCTACACAAACCCCAATAATATGAAAATATGTATTAGAGAATATTAACAGTATTTAGAAAACAAATCCATAGCCATCTGCATTTATATTCTCTGCAGTCTGAAGTCAGAGGATAACTTTCTTCTGCATGAATCGGCATTAAAAAGTAGCAGCAACAATGTATAATCAATTAGTAACATTTCAGAGGTTTCCATTTTGTATTCCAATTAACAGAAGTGCTAAACTAGTTGTAAAAGTGAATTATGAATCAATTTGCATAAGCCACTCTTTCTGTCAAAGACACCATTTTTGTGACTATGGGTTTAGAGCTTTGATTGTTCGTGGAAAAACAGGAACAAGCTAGGAACTTATACCAATTTCAAGTTTTACTTTGTATTTGAAACATTACATTACCAGCCTGGAAAAAGGAGATTAAATTATAGGTAGGTCAATTAAACAACATATAGCACTGTAGCCAGTTGGCCTTATAGTATACCTATACATAATGATACACTCCTTCTACATATTTAAATTTTTATTGTTGTGTGTATATTTTCATTCTCACCACTTTCAGCAAGTAGTGAAAAGAGTAAGATTATATGCAGCATTTAAAGCAAGTTGTTGGTGCATGACAGCTGGCATTAAAGAATAGGACAATTCATATGCCAAACTATATCCAATATTAGGAAATAGACAATCTGTAACAACATTTTATTTCAAGGAACACTTATCTGGTGGGCCAATTATGGTAGTTTTCATTTCAATCCTTACCTGCAGGAACTATGCAAAGAACCCACAACTTCCAGTACATGGTTAGAGCTACAGGAGAAAGCACAAGCATGCTGAAGTAGCGTGCTTGCAAGACAGTGTACCACTCATTTGGGGGAAATTAATGCTCATGTAGGTGGCTTGATATTAGGAAAGATGTGAAATTGGTCAGTGAAAGTAAATTTTGACTACTATTTGGGACAGGTTGGGTTGCCTTTCTAACAAACAGCTGCGGATCACATAGAATAGATGGAGCTCTGGTGTAACTCTGGTTTACAGAAAAAAACTGTTTCCTGATTTTGTAGATGTTTACATTTTTTCAAACTACTGAATTCTGCAAGAATCACGAGGTTCAGGACCCACCCTCCATTTGAAGATCTTATCACAGAACCCTGAGGCAGTGAAGGCCCAAGATGAACACCTGCAAGCCTCTGTTCTCAGCATCATAAAAACAATTTATTTTAAAGTTCAAGGGGCAGGTCCTTGACACTCATGTTCAAAGTATCTTATAAATGCAGTCTGAAATGTGTGTCTGGAATATTTCATATTAGCAGCAATCTAAGCTGGTCTGCAATAGCACATCTTAAAAGATATCATCTAACTTCTTTATGTAATGAAATATAAAACAAAAAGTGACACCAAAAGAGCCATACCCATTTAAAACAATCTCTCTTCTACCCTCCATTCCTCTTTTGTCAGTTACAGATATGCCACCTTCTAGAGTTTAGGCGTTGCCTACCTTTCTCCTTTGAGATAAACTGAGGGCAGCAAAGTCATTAAACAAGGATGAAGCCGGTGAAGTCAGTGGGTCTGTAAAAGAATGTTAGAAACATCGTTACTACTATATATTATCAGCACAAACTATTTAAAAAAAACTCTTCAAATAATTTTAAATGCAACTGGAAAAAGGCAAAAAAAGGTTTCTTATTCATCCAGAATTAAAGCTAATTTTAAAGTCAGAACTGCTAAAAGCATAGCAGTTCATTAGATTGTGCATGGGTACACAATTAAATGGCACTTCTTAGCAGAATTTAAAAAGCTACCCATTGCCAGTTTAAATAATTATGTGCTGTACTCCATACCACTTAATTGTACAAATGTTATGGATGTTATCTGTTTTGCCAACTTTTTATTTAGAAATTTAATCAGGACCCAGAGGCAGTCAAGATGAAGATTTTACAAGTAAATTATTATTTCTCCCTGTCCTTACACTTCACCTCCAGGTCATAAGTATCATAATCTGGAACTCAATCACTACAGTCACCATTTAAAAAGGAAACTCCAGATTAAGCATAGATTAAAAATATGGATGTCTTCTAATTGCCTGGTGGATGACATCTGCTAACACACTAATGTTTAAAAATGTTTTCTGTAAACCCGAATCTCTTTGACCATGGTCAGTATGCCTTCAAAATGCAGTTCTATTCTGAAGTGTGCCTCAAAAAGGGAACTGCAAATTTCTCTCTCAATAATTTCTTATCAAGTCTGTTCAGTTTACACAGCCAGTCTAGAAAACCAAAAGTCAGTCTGTTTTTCCCTCCTCATGTATTGCCACCAATAGTGGATATTTTACAGATAAAACATAATCTCATTTACACCAGCAAAACTCCACGGTCTTGAACAATTAATTGTTTTCAACTGGAGCATAGAAGTATAACTCAGGACAAAACCTGTTCTGTAAAATAATTATTACTAGAAATGAAGTACAAGGAGGAAACAGCCACCTGACTTTCAAATCTCAGGTTGCATTTGCAGGATAAGTCCATGGTACCCTCACATCTTGAATACTGCACACAGATATGGTCGTCCCATCTCAAAAAAACAAAACAAAAAAAACCCCATACTGGAATTGGAAAAGTCTCAGAAAAGGGCAACAAAAATGATTAGGGGTATGGAACGATTTCCATATGAGGAGAGATTAATAAAACTGGGACTTTTCAGCTTGGAAAAGAGAGGACTAACAGGGGATGTGTTTGTGGTCTATAAAATCATGACTGGTGTGGAGAAAGTAAATAAGGTAGTGTTACTCCTTCTCATACCACAAGAAGTAGGGGTCACCGAGTGAAATTAATAGGCAGCAGGTTTAAAACAAACAAAAGGAAATATTTCTTCACACAATGCAGAGTCAACCTATGGAACTCCTTGCCAGAGGATGTTGTTAAGGCCAAGACTATAACAGGGTTCAAAAAAGAACTAGATAAATTCATGGAGGGTAGGTCCTTCAGTGGCTATTAGCCAGGATGGGCAGGGATGGTGTCCCTAGCCTCTGTTTGCCAGAAGCGGGGAATGAGTCACTTGATTCCCTGTTCTGTTCATTCCCTCTGACAAGTGAATTTGCTATGGAATCTAACACACACACGGAGCTCCAGAACACCACTTTTGTAGCCCCTTTCAGAGGAGGGCCATATTTAAATGTATGTTTTTGCCAAATGGAAGTGCGAGCCAATTCTTAAAGAAGTTTAATATGGAGATATGACTAAGCAGATCATCTGAAGAAATCTAAAGTGTTATATTCTAAGTAGTAACTAAAAAGACTATTGTGACTCTCAGTGGAGTTAAACATTAAAATTGCTCAAGTTAAAAGTAAAAATATTTTCCTTAACTGACAGCATTTCAAACAACTTGGGATCTTCCAGACATTGACATAACCAATAATGATTTTTAAGTAGAAAATGCATTAGCAGCTTCATAACACAAAGATAGGCCTACAAAATATAGCCATTTTTGTATGGATGGAAGGGATGTTCCCAAGTAATATGAAACACGAAAGTGGGAAAGGGGCAAGGTATTACTTAAAACATGCTGTGTAGAAATTTTAAATTCCAAGCTCCAAGATATTTGGCATATGCCACAGAACTCAAGATCCAAAATTGATTAGATTCTGTTAGTGCCACATTTCTGTCCTCTGTTACCAGGAATTTCATATCAAATAGCCTGTTATACTTTGGCTGCGGGGGAAAAAAGTGAAAAACATGAGGTGATAAACTTAGTTCGGTTTGTAAATAAAACAGACAAAAATGTGTGAATGTGTATGCACATATCCAAAATTTAAAAAGTTACATATGTAATTCCATTTCACTTTTTCAAACAACTTTTTTTTAGTAAGAGGCATCCAAAAAGGATTATTGAATTGATGCTATATAAACAGTTTCTAAAGCTAACTATCAGGGCTTTATAGTAGACATCCAAATAAGTATTTTACTTGATATAACTGAGCAGTAGGACAAATTTAATAAGTTTTTCCCTTTAAAATGAAAGGCAAACAGAGTTAGAAAGTTCACTAGTAATTTGGTTTGGAATATACAGTAATAAAAAAAAATTGAACAACACAAATAAAGTTCTATCACCTTGAAATCAGATTAAAGGGAGGACTAACTCCCTTGAAACTATTTTTTTCCATAGGGTTAGCTTTTGAACATACCTTTAAACATATTTCTTTAAAAGTTCTTACCATGGCCTGCATACTGCTTGGCACTGTCATTGAGAAGGCTAGGGGAACTGCTGCTATTTGTCATCCTCTGCAAAAAGTGAAAAACAAAATTGCATGAATAAAATAAAGCTATTAAGGCTGAAGACATCTGAGCTAATATGAAGACTTTATTAATACTAATTAGAAGATTAACATCCTGATGGCAATTGTCTCAGGGTAAAAAGAGGATATGTGCTTATTTCCAATCTAATAAATTGCTCTACACAGATTCTGACTGGTAGTGAACAAAAAACGTTGAGCAAATGAGAGAAAACAATTCTAATGAAAACCACACAGCACAAAACAATTGTATATTAAAAACAGCATTATCTACATCAACTACTTATAGATTAGGAAGCCCTATTGCACCTAAGGTTCTCCTCCTTTTTCCTATAGTTTCTCAAAATGTTAGAGAAGGCTGTAGCTTTTATTACTTGAAGATTCCTTAATGCTGCACTCCCAGGACAACAACTCCTCCCCACATTCTATGCCACTATCACCATACGAGACTCTTCCCCTGTGGAGAACTGTCAAATCAGTATAGCATTTGGTGGCATGTTTTGAATGATGGAACCCAGATAATTATCAAGCATAGTGGGGTTTTCAGGAAAACTATATGATTCTTGTAGCTGAGCAACATGTTGAAAGGCCAGCAATGGTTCTCTTCAACTCTTTCAACCATTGTCAGGCTGAGCCCCGCTGGTATGCAGTAAGGACAGGAATCTTGCTAAGCAAGAACTTCACCCCAACTCAGCTCTTTGGCCACATAGGTCAATATTTTCAGAGTAGGGCCTAACACAAAGGGAAGAAGACAAATGGCAGTTTGAGAGCTGCCTCCTCCCTGCACTGTTGTTAGATATACATCTGCAATGTGAAAAGATTCTCACCACTTTCCATAAAACAACTGACATTAGAAGTTCCTGCAGAACTTTAATACTCACTTCACCAAAAACATACAAATGCTTCGATTATATTAAAGAAGAATGGAAACAGGTTTTGTAAAGTAAGTACAGTAAGGACCTCAGAGTTACAAACACTTCAGGAATGGAGGTTGTTGGTAACTCTGAAATGTTCGTAACTGAACAAAATGTTATGGTTGTTCTTTCAAAAGTTTACAATTGAACATTGATTTAATACAGCTTTGAAACTTTACTAGGAAGAAAAATATTTAACACGATACTATACGGCAGGGGTCAGCAACCTTTCAGAAGTGGTGTACCGAGTCTTCATTTATTCACTCTAATTTAAGGTTTCGCGTACCAGTCATATATTTTAACTTTTTAGGTCTCTTTCTGTAAGTCTATAATATATAATTAAACTATTGTTGTATGTAAAGTAAATAAGGTTTTTAAAATGTTTAAGAAGTTTCATTTAAAATTAAATTAAAATGCAGAGCCCCCCCAGACCAGTGGCCAGGACCCGGGCAGTGTGAGTGCCACTGAAAATCAGCTCACGTGCCGCCTTCACCACACGTGCCATAGGTTGCCTACCCCTGCTATACGGTATCTGCTTTTTTTGGGGGGGGGGGGGGGGGGGGGGGTCCGCTGCTGCCTGATTGCGTACTTCCAGTTCCAAATGAGGTGTGTGGCTGACCGGTCAGTTTGTAACTCTGGTGCTCGCAACTCTGAAGTTCTACTGTAAGACAAGTTTTTAAAACTAACTTATGCGTATGATGCCATAAAAAGAATGGACAAAATAAACACTAAATTATAGAGTACTTAGTAAAACCATTTAGGCACGTTACCAGATAGCAAGTTTAGATGTAACCCTCTCAATGAGCTCAGTCAGTTGCCATGCTAATCTCACTCAATTCCACCTACTGCATTCTGTTGGGATGCTACAGCATCAAACATTCTGTTGTCATGGGACCTATTATGTTACTACCCCTTCCCCCACTCCATCCCTATGAATCTCCACACACATACCCACCTAACCTCTGTCAAGCTGTCCTGCAGTGGTTCAAGTGTATGAGTACCCACCTCAGTGAACAGGCACAAACCCCAAATTGGTTGTGACTTCTATACTTAGATTTCACCAACCAAATATCAAGTGTAAACTCCTCAGGCACTATAACAGCCTTAACATGGAGTCACATCCAGTCCCCTCTCTGTCTTGCCACACAGATAAGCCTGCCTTTGTCATAGACGGTCCCTTACATAATGAAACAGCAATATTCAGGTTATTCCCCATCCCAACAGACCAAACACTCACACCAGGTTAATTGCACTTTAGATTTCGCACCAAAGACGAGGCTTGTAGCCAATCCCATAATCAACTATCTAAAGATTTATTAAATAGGAAGAGAAAGCAAGAGAATCATTTACAAGGTTAAAACATATATACACAAACAAGTTACAGTCTTAAGTTTCAAAAGGTAATAGAAGCTTCTATAATAAGCAAGCTCTAGCTGTCCTTTAGGGCTAACCCAGGCTAAGCAGCTGGGGATCCCTTGTTTATGCCTAGAAACCTTGCCCCCATAGTCCAAGCAGCAAATGAAATACAGTTCTTCCTTGTTAGGAGCTTTTATTCCCTTCCCCCCCTTCTCCTTTGAGCTGCAGATTCAGCTGATGGAGGAATTCACTTGCAACACTCATCTTTATTGGGGAGTGGAGGGAGGAGAGAGAAGAGTAAACAACAGTCTTTTGTCCTCTTTAATGGTCTACTCTAGTCCATCTTGTGTCAATGGACCTTCTTTGTCAGACAGGACATAACACCTTCTGCTGGAGACCAGCATTTTGCAGTAGTTAAAGTCTCTCTCCTGTCTGGTGATTTACACAGTGAAAGAGGCTTACAATACACCTACTTAAATATTACTTTACAATATGGGATACAGATGTTATAAGTGAGGCTACATCTACACTTGCAGATGTAGAGCGCCGGGAGTTAAACCAGCCCTCAGACAGCAGCAGGGAAAGCGCTGCTATGTGTTCACACTGTGCTCCTTGTGACTGTGGAGCATGTCCACATTAGCAGCTCTTGCAATGCCACAGAGAGCAGTACATTGTGGTAGCTATCCCAGTGTGCAAGTGGCTGCAGCATGCTTTGGAAAGGGTTTGCAATGCCTAATAGGGCAGGCACAGCATCACATGATGCAGGTTTCCCAATCCCATTGTTCCATAGGCATCCTACTAGATTGCCAGCTGCTTTTCACATGAGGGGCTGGGAAGTGAAGTGTGTTGTGTGTATGTGGGGGGGAGAGAGACTATTTTGGGGGGCAGAGAGTGTGTCAGCATGCTATCTTGTAAGTTCAGACAGCAGCAGGGGGAAGGGGGAACCCGACATCAGCCCCCACCCTCCCGCTCGCACGCGCTCTCGCTCTCTCTCACTCTCCTCTGCAGCAGGAGCATTCCACAGTAATGGTTTGCTTTGTGTCCTAGAGCAGGTAAGCATGTGTGCTGTCAGAAACGAGCTTTGAAAGGGGATATCCTCATGCCTGCAGCCAAGTTCAAAACAATGACCAGAGTGGCCACTTGACTTCAGGGGATTATGGGACATTTCTGGAGGCCAATCACAGTGCAGTAATGCAACACGTCATCTAGACTGACACCTCAGCGTTCCAGCCCGGGCACAGGAAGCTCTATGCTTCTCGTGGAGGTGGATTACCGGGAACGCTCCAGCTGCAGAATCCAGGCGCTCTAAGTGCCTTGCCAGTGTGGACACCTCAGGAGTTATGGACCCTGGGGCTGATTTAATGCACTCTAACTTGCAAGTGTAGACAAGGCCTGAGATTAATGCATGCAGCAACTCACAAGCATTCAAACACAGTCTAACCTCTGAACACATTCTTATCATTCTAATACCTATTATTAATATTACCTAATACTAATACACAGGTGAACCAGGCTGATTTCAGTTAAGTTTTTGCCAGAATTCAATTGCGGCATGGAGACCTTGGGATGAGCTGGCATCTGGTCTACCAGTGTCACCACCTCTTTCAAGACCTTTGATTAAACAAGCTGCTGGTAATGGTTTTGATTCTGTGGGTATATCGTATTGCTTAAGTCCAACTCACAATAAAGGGTTATTAGTCAGTGACAGCCAACTGCTTACCATAGACTAACGTCCGTAATGAACTGATAAAATGGATTTATCACCACAGTATCAGGCACACTTTGCAGGCTTTGGACTAAGAGTTGACTTATTTCCTAAATACAGAAAACATGACACCTGTCCTTCTACCTCCACCTCAAAAGCAACAACATTACAAGGACACAGATAGAGAAAATCTGACCAGTAATGTAATACTTCAGACATTCTTACTTAACACTTTTCAGCTTCACTCAAAATTGCTTTTAGCAAGCTGAGAAATATCTCCTTTTCCTGTATTAGGTGATCCTTCTAATTCTGTCTTAGCTAGTGTATATAATTCTAGTGTCTAAAGTACAATTCCTTCCACCATAAATTACTTTAGGTGTAGCAATGGGATTTATACGATCCAATGATACAGAATGCAAAAGCCAAATGCTGTAGAAAGAGCCAGATTTTTGTTTGATAGTCTATGTAATGTAGTACCTGGTACCAAGCCTTGGCTTGATCAATCCTTTTCTACCACCTAGTTCAACTGGTTAGTTTCAGCATCTTAGTTCTTGGAATTGGGTATGAACTGAACACAACAGCCATACCAGTCTTCTGGTAAGTAACAAAACAATATTGACTTCCTTCTTGAAGTGCACAACAGATGAGCCCCACTGACGGCTGAATTTCTGGATCAATCGCCACTCTGGTATCTCATAGAATATCAGGGTTGGAAGGGACCTCAAGAGGTCATCTAGTCCAACCCCCTGGCTCAAAGCAGGACCCATACCCAGACAGATTTTTGCCCCAGATCCCTAAATGGCCCCCTCAAGAATTGAACTCACAACCCTGGGTTTAGCAGGCGAATGCTCAAACCTCCTTTAGATTTGTCTCTCCTAATGGAATTGGGCCAGTGGTATGCCTCAGGGCTGACTGATTAAGCATCCACCTGTGTAAGCCATATGAGGTGCACCCTGGCTTTGCTGAAACTCATTAATGGAATGCAAGATATCATCTGTACCCTCTGTGTGAACAAGCAGGCAAAGGAATCATGAAAAAAGCCAGAACAAGTTAGATGACACAGATGTCAAGAATCCCATCATATTAAAGGAAATAAAAATAAAATCTTTGCTGAAACTAATATTTTTCTTGCATCATGGAATACTAGAGAGAGCAGAAATTTGGGGGAAAAAGCAAATTGGCACTGATCTCCAAACGAGTAAAGAAATGTGATCTTGGCAATGACGATCCCATTTCTCTCAGTCTGGCGATAAGTTCTGCTGGTAGACACAAGGCAAGACTTCCCCTCACCACTTTTTAAGTAATGTCCAAGTTATCTTTCCCCACACCTTCCTACATATCCAGACATAAGCTCAGTGTAAAAGAGATCCTCAAGCTAGTATCTGAAACAGACTAAGGTCCTTAGAAAGTCCATTTTACTTTTTCATTTTATACCAATTAATTTGGTCAATCTGTGCCAGAAGATACAAATTACTAAATGGCTATCTAGTTGCATTTCCTAGAATTACTGTCTTAAAAGGCCTCAAACATCAAGGTCATAATAAAGTCACATTCAGTCAAATCTACACCCCATAGCACTTGCTGGGGTGGATAAAAGTTTAATTTAAAAAAAAAAAAGTTTAGATTTTTTTAAATTTACATTTTAAAATTTTGACTGCCTATCTCAAGAACCATTACTTACTAAGTTTGTCATGGAAATAAATTGATCCTCCTCCCACAAAAGAGGCAGTTCAAGATGTTGATGCATTATGCAATTCATCTCTTTGAAAGTGTCAGAGTAGGATTCACTGTGCAGTGTTGTTGTACCCAAGCTGGTCCCAGGATATCAGAGAGACAAGGCGGGTGAGGTAATATCTTTTATTGGACCAACTTCTGTTGGTGAGAGACAAAAGCTTTTGAGCTTACACAGAGCTCTTCTTCAGGTCTGGGAAAGGGATCAGAGGCTAAGTCTCTGCTACAAGGGCACTGATGCAGCTGTGCCATTGTAACACTTCTGGTGAATACACTCTAAGATGACAGAAGAGAGCTCTCCCATTGGCTTAACTCCTGCCTCTGCGAGAGGTGATAGCTATGTCGGCAGAAGCTCTTCCACTGACAGAGTTCTGTCCACCCTGGCACTTAGGTCATTATAACTTACGTCGCTCGGGGAGTATGAATTATTCACAACCCTGAACGCAGATTATACCAAAGTAATTTGTAGTGTAGACATAGCCAGAGTATCACAGCTAAATACAAGGTGGAACAGATTATTTAACATAAATTGTTAACACATATTTCAAGGGACCATTCAAGGTAAAGTGGTCTGTTAACATTCCTCTAGTTATAGGGGGGGAACAGAAGGGAGGGGAGCAGCTAGGGTGGCAGTTAGTGGGTTATAAACATAGTGCATGCACCAGAGCCTATTTTATTACATAGTACAGGTCTGTCGCATCTTACGCGCATTTAACATGCGTGATTTCAACTTTATGCGGTCGGCAAAAACAAACAAAACCCAAAAAAAAAAAAAAAAAACACCCCACAATTTTAATACTATACCTGTGGTGCGGGCGATTTCGCCCGCCATTGAACTCAATGGGATTTTGGCTATACGCGGTTTTTGCTTTACGCGCTAACCGCGGAACGGAACCCCCGAGTAAGATGAGAAAGACCTGTATTAAGCAGGCAAAATATTTGATTCCAAGTTTCAATATATTCAGTTTGTGACTTTTGGAAGAACTGACCAGGCCTTTGTAATTCACCAGGCCTAACAAATTTGCTTCAACAAGTTATATTTATCCACTGCCTGTTTTTTGCTCGCTAGTGTAACAGGGAAGATTAGCTTTCCTACTTTCTTGACTCACAAGTCAATAACTGTTTTATATTCTCTTTCACACAAACTATATCCCAAAACACTTTTACACAGAGTTATTACTTAACTACAGTCTGGATTAGGCTGCTAAGGTACTGGGTAGTTGCCCAGTGACCCATTTTCTGGGACTGGCTAGAATGTCACTCTGTTCTCAGTCCCAGCAGAAAGGAGAGAGCATAGATGAGTATTCAACCATGGTGGAGTTGAGGAAAAGGCAAACAAAGGCAAAAAGCAGATGTGCAGACAAAAACCCAAGGTGAAACAAGATAGGAGGTAAAACAAGGATGACAATGGAGCAAAATTAATTTATAAAATTTAAATGTTAACCTCTATTACTGAAGGAGTGGCTACTTTTTACAAATCAAATTTACTACTTAATAAAAGTGCATCTAAGTGGCAGGGTAGTAACTTCTATTATTTCAGTCAGGGAACAGTGTATCTGAGCAAAAACGTACTTTAGAATGGCTTATCTCCAGCCCTAAAAATGATTGTGGAAAGAAAGACTGAAGTATCAATGCCCATGAAGTAGCAACATCTTCTCTTCTGTAGCAGAGCTTTTGGAAGTGTTTAAGTAATTAAGTAAGTGATCTAATAGTCTCTTGTATCAGAGGGGTAGCCGTGTTAGTCTGAATCTGTAAAAAGCAACAGAGGGTCCTGTGGCACCTTTAAAACTAACAGAAGTAATACTCTGTTGCTTTTTAATAGTCTCTTGTGGCCTTAAACTCTGTAAAACCATAAAGGTAAGAATCACTTGTATTTACTAAAGCATAAAAATGACAAATCAGAATTTCACTGCCTGAAAAAGCTATGCTTTGTTGCTCACACGTATCAATGAGCCTGGTCTTTTTACAAGTGATTTAAGTCCATGATTTAGTAGCCTTGGTTTAAACACTCTGGACAACTGATAATCTGAGATCAATGCCCAGTCAAGAGCTCTGTACTACAGCCATATGCACTATTGCTTGGACTTGGTATTGTGCATGGACATGCACGTGGTCTTTATTAAAGACTAAACTGTTTCTGGATTAAGAGTTGAGCTACTTGGTCACTCCCTTTGGTTCCTTTTATCAGAAAACTCACTTACAGAAAACTTACCCTAACTAACACATGCTGAGACTCTACAAACAGGGGAGCATAAGAGAAAATATTGAATAACTGAACAATTCTTGTCAAACTAGATTTAGGCAGTTAGCCTGGGAGAGGTTTGGATTTGCAGCACTGTATACACATACAACAGCTTCAGACTCCTATACATCTCATGATCCTCACCACAAAGAAGCTCACACAGAAAGACAACTCTGTCGAAACCAAAGTCAAACAAAAAACAAAATCCCTTCCCCAATGCCACATGGAGGTCACTCAGTTCCATACATATCCCTAATCCATTGCTGGCTATTTCAATACTCAATATTCTGTTGCTATGGTCCTGATGTGTCATAAAGAACTAGTTCAAAGTCAGCCCCAAAACTGACGTCTGTTCTTTTTGCTTAAGTGATATGAGTAAGTTGCCTCTGTTCAAATCTAAAAGGAAAACCGTTGTCAGAGCAAGAGCCATCATCACATGCAACATCCAGGGTCTTGTCTACACTGAGCTTTTTCTGAAAAATTCCTTATGTTGATGTTGTACTGCTGATGAGAGCAGTAGCATAGACCAGCCAATGGTGTTCTTACTATCTTCCAACTTGCTCTGAGCACTACCTCCAATGGAAGCTACTGGGCTCTCATTTTTGAATGTCAGGACACTCATTTAGATAAGTACAGATTTAAATTTTTTTAAAATCTTCAACGTTAATCTAAGACTTACACACTGAAGAAAGTTTTTCAGAATAGTCACTGTGGTTATCTGAATATATAGCAATTAAATTACAAAAGCGGAATGTAAGTATCATTCAGAAAATCAGTACACTTTTACTGTTTCTTCGCTGTCAAGGAATAGCACAGCTCTGCCCCTACTTACATCTCATCTAAAGGGAAGGCAGTGTGAAAGAAGGCACAGAGTCAGGTGCTGATGAAAGGGCAAGCAGCCGATCTGTAGAGGGAGAAGAATGAGGAAAAGCTGGCAACAGCAGCCACAGCACACACTTGCAGCCTCTGGATACTGGTGAGGTCTTTGGACTCCCATTCCTCAGATTTTCACTGTGACATTCTTTCCCCTCTACTAATTTGGCTGTTTATCCCAATCCTCTCCTCACTCTTCCCTCACAGGATCTTTCTACTAGCCTCACCCTCACTGCTTTCTTTGGTATTTACCATTCTACCCTCCCTTCCTCTCTATCCTTAATTTATTTTTTAATCTATTTATCTAGATTTAAATTAATAAAGATGCCTATCCAAGGCTCTCTGTGCCCTAACATACAATATATACACAATTAAATTAAATCTCAGCAGTATTAAAATCAGTTCTGCAAGCACTCAGCCAGTCAACTACCCCTTCATCACAGAAGCATGCCCCTCCTCTACTTTGGCTTCCTTTATCCTTATTAACCAGTTCTCTCCTGCCTTCCTTCTTCATGCCCACAATACATTTTTAAATATTATACACACACACTACATTAAAATAACATTAAGATTGCAAAGTCAAGCCCTCAAAAGTTAGGAAGTGACAGAAAAAACAGACATACCTGTTTGGTAACTCTTGTTCTTTGAGATGTGTTGCACATGTCCATTTCATTTTAGGTGTGTGCACGCCAGTGCACCAAAGCAGGAAAACTTTCCCCATACCGTACCCATCCGGGCAGCACATACACCCTCTGCGCAGGCATGCTGCTGGCTTTGAGTACAAAGGAGCAGAGTAGCACCGATGCCCCTCATTTCCTTCACACCAGAAGCCAGTATTTCCTGGGACTCCAATGTAGAGGGGAAGGAGCGGGAGTCGTGAAATGGACATGTTCTTCGAGACGTTGCACATTTACCAAACAGTTATGTAACCATTTTTTCTTTGAATTCTTGCACACGTCCATTCCATTTTAGATGGCTCACAAACAGTTCCACATGAGAGAAGAGTGTCGGAGTCTACCTAAACAAGGCCTGCAACACCATTCTCCCAAATCTAACGTCATTTCTTGAGGCCTTGGAGAGAGCATAATGAGTGGTGAAGGTCTAAACACATGACCAAGTCGCAGCCCTGCAAATCTCACTGATGGGAACGTGAGCCAAGAAAGCAGCCAATGCTTGTGGTCTTGTAGAATGGGCTAGAACTCACTGAGATAGGGGAACCTTAGCAATATTGTAGCACAAATACAGGAGGAGATGCAGGAAGAAATCCTCTTCAAAGTGACAGGCTGTCCCTTCATCCTGTCAGAAAAGGAGACAAATAATTGGAGAAATTCTACACTCTTTTGTCCTTGTCCCAAGAAAAGGCTTATGCCCTCCAAAGTATGGATTTTCCCCCTTTTTTGGGGGAGGAGGGGAGGAGAAGAGGTTTGGAAAAAAAATATTGGTGAGCATATAGTCTGATTTAGATTAAGTTCCAACATCAGATAAGTGAAAATTTTGCGGTGTGGATACAAACTCACTTTCTCTTTATAAAACACCATATAAAGGATGGTCAGCCACCAAAGCCTGAAGTTTTACTACCCTCCTGGCCAAAGTAACAGCCACCAGGAATGCTAGAGAGACAGGAGAAAATGAGGACACAGCTATAGTTTCAAGAGGGGCTCCATTAAAACTGAAAAAAACAAATTCAGATCCCATCATATTGCTGGGTCCCTAATACTTGGGAAGAGCCTGTCCAAACCTTTCAAGAACCTAACAGTCATAGATTGGAAAAACAGATCTTCCCTCTACAGGAGGAGAGAACATGGAGATACCTGAAGGTTCCTCTGTCAGCTAATTGACAGAATCCTTTTTCCTTTAGATGAAGCACGTAATCCAGAATAATATGAATAGGAGCCTGTGAAAGAGAGGTATCATTCTGCTAGGACCAAACAGAGAACCTCTTCTGTTTCTTGAGGTAAGTATATCAGGTGGACGGTTTTCTGCTATTTAAAAAGATCATTTTGCACTCCAAATTTAACAGACCACTTCCTGGGGAGCTACCCACTGAACATCCAAGCAGTCAGATATAGGCTGAGAAGGTTGGGATGCAGCATCTGACCATGGTTCTGTGAAACTATGTCCAAGCCTGAGAGAGAGGTATGGAATTTTGAATAGAAAGGCTCAAGAGGCCCAAAAACCTATGCTAGCCGGGCAAGACTGGTGGTGACATCCTCTCTTAGCCTGCTCAAAACTCTTGATGTCATAGGGATAGGAGAAAAAGAGTAATGAAGTTTCCCCTTCCAGGATAGTAGAAACACATCTGGCACACATCCCAGGCTGGGACCTGCCCTTGAACAGAACTGCGGATTCGTCCTGTTCAGTCAGATGGTGAATAGGTTTATTTCTGGCATTCTGCAAATCTGAAAAATGGACTTTGCCATGTTCAGTCTGAGAAACTATTCGTGATCATTGCTGACTGATCTGCTGAGACAGTCCACTAGACAGTTCGGAGACCCAGGAAAGTGAGATGCTTTGAGAGTACTCTCATTCCTGATTCAGAAAGACCAAAGGTTTATTGCCTCTTGGCAAACAGGGTCATATCTGGCGCGTCCAGGCTTGTTTAGATGGAACATCACAGCTGTATTGTCCAGGAGCACCTGAGCAGAACCACCTTTGATATGGGGAAGAAACACTTCATCAGCCAGGTGGATAGCTCGAAGCTCTCAAACATTCATGTGAGGGAGAGAACTTGAGTCTGAAAATCATCCACACCATGGTCACAGAGGGCAGAGTGGGGCAAAAGAAACACTGTTGCATACATTGGCAGAGTCCATCCACCAGTCCAGCAATGACAAAACACTTGTGGATATTTGAGTCAGCATGCCCAGCAGATGATGATAAGGATGGTAGATAGACAAACTCTCCACATGACTGAGGTGAAATCTGGATACTGATTCTTGTAAGAACAAGCTGCCTGAAACTTTTAGGTCACATGGCAATTCCTCACTGTTGTACAAGTATATGCCTGAAGTCTTTGTATAGGTCCCATATCACCTGAAATTCTAGCTTGAGGTAAATATGTGATTGCTGTGGTTGAGTGGAGAACTGGTCCTATGAATTTGATTCTCATGAGAGGGAGAACTGATTTGTCCTTGTTGATCAGATCCAGTGACTGAAAAAGGGACCGGATCTTCTCAATGGCCACTATTTGCTGTCTGGACAGATCTCAAAACAACCATTCATCCAGATATGGGTACACCTGGACCTCTACCTTCTTGAGATATGCTACAACCACTGCCATGCACTTTGTGCAGACTCAAGGGGAGAACCATAAGCTAATAACATCTGCTATGAGTTTTAAGAAGCTCCTGTGGCTCTGGTGAACAGCCACATGGAAGAAGGAATCCTTTAAGCTGAGAGCAGTGAACTCTTCTTTTGGGTCTAGGAACAATAAATGCTAGGGTAACCATACAAAACTCTTTATGTATCTATGGAGGTATTGCAGGTGTACAATAAATCCAAGGCCTACCTTGGATGGTACCACATGAGGTGCCAGAGTTGACAACTCTATGTCGCCAGAATGTGATATGGGCGAGTTCCTAGTGGGACCTGGCTTAGCTCTAACCTTGGTAGTGGTCTTCTTGTGAAAGTCTGTTAGGGACTTAACTCTCTTCATCTTTGAGAGGTTTTTCTGGCTGGAAGAGGTCAAAGTGCTAGACTTCTGCTGCTGTTTACATGATACTGAGACAGAGAAGAGGGTCATCTCTCTGAACCGCTTCAGCACAGGGATGCCACCAAGCCTGGCAGAATGTTCCAAGATGGAGTACAGTCCAAATTCCTGCATACTGAGCACCTGGGTTCCAAAACTGAGCACAAAGCTGCTTCCACCAGGATCTCTCAACACTGAACTTCCCTCAACTTCTCAGTCCTGATCTTAAGTGCCCTTTCTGTAGAGGGGTTATGTCTCACATGTTCTTCTCCCACACACCTTAAACAGAAGGAGTTAGGCTCTCTGACTGACAGATTTGTTACAGCCACAACAGCACTTAACCCACAGGGATTTAGGCATGGCCCCATACAGAAAAGCTCAAAGATCAAGAAGATAAAAATCAAGTCATCTTTTGCAAATTAGTACCATTAACTAAAGCTAAAACAACTATACTAAAGTAACTATTTACAATTAAAAAAACCCTCTAAAAATTTTTTCCTAAAGAGAGAATGAAAAAAGAAGGTGAGAAGCTCACACACGCTGACTACCGACCATAGGATATGAGACGGAACTGGAGTGGGAGAAGGGGTGTCAGGGCTGTTCTGACCCTTCATAGCCTTGGCAAGTACAAGTGTGCAGAGGGCACATGCACTGCTTCAATGGATACGGCTATGGGAAAAAGTTCTCTGGCTTCAGTGCGCTGGCATGTGCATACCTACGTGGAATGGACGTGTGCAAGAACTCAAAGAAGAATTTAGATTGCCTGTACAATCTTAATGTGCCCCTCTAGGGTGCATGCATTACAATAGGGTCTTTAATTACAGGATCACATACTAGTTTTTCCACAAGACCCCTGCCCCATTCAGTGTACAGGATGGGCCAGCTGTAGGGATGAATCAGGGCTGTGTAGTGAAGGAGACTGCTGTCTGTAGTAACCATTTCAGTTGCTGCAAAAGATGAAAGGTGTGTCATGAATGAGGCAGCAGACAGCAGGAAAAGAAAGAATGGTCTCATGGTAAAGGAGACTGAATGCTGCTATGGAGGATAGGTTTCTATCACTACCTCTACCACAGAGTTCCCATATAATGTAGTTAAGTTATTTAAACCAAACTTCTCAAAGGTGGTCACTAAATGTGCGTTTCCATTTTCTGACTTGGGACCCTGGTGTCTGATTTGCAGAAATGCTGAGCACTCTCAGCTGTAACTGAAGTCAGTGGGAAGCGTGCTTTGAACATGAAGTGCTATATAATGCGAAGTACTCTGAAAAATCCAGTAGTAGGTTTCTCAAATTGGGCACTCAAAATTAGTGGACTCCTTTTGACATTCCTGTCTCAGTTCGCCACTTGTAAAATGGGATCAATACCCACAGGAGTGTTGTGCAAATAAATGTATTAGTACTTCTGAAGCACTCCGATGCTACAGTGATGAGCTCCACAAACAAGCCCATGAGCAAATGATTGTTTTCAGAGCAAGGTTTGACTGGTGTGTGGTAAATAAGGCCTGGGGGCCACACACTGAACATGAATGAGTAAACAAAATATTGAACAGATGCTTACTAAGTGAGCGCCATCCATTCTGCACATGGAAGGAGACGGGACCTTGTGACTAGGTAATTAAAAACAGTATCACAATGCATATGCACAAGGGAACTAAATTAAGGCACAGGCAACCTTAATTCTGGTATTTCCTTACCAGTGAGTGCTTGACTTTTGCCCTCTTAATAACGTTCTTTTAACAGATTTGTGAGTGTGAGTGAGAAAGTAATTTCCTACATACTAAAAAAAGTAAACTGAAAAAAGTTCCATCATGTTTCATCATTCTCACTCTCGCATGGCTCACCGGAAGGGGTGGAACCTTCAGATACACCACACAGACCTCTGCCCCTTGAGCTAACAGAGTGACTGACAGCAGTAGTAGGCAGTCATCTTCTATGTGCACCAGCACTAAAGGGTTGAGACACTGCCAGTGAGCTTCACAGATATTCACTGACAGCAGAAGAATGGTGAGATTTAGTAGTCTTGGGTTCCATTCCAGGTTTAGAGGAAAGCATGCTCTAGTGAGCACAGACTCTTCTGCTCCATCCCCTGCGATCTGTCCTTTTCCCAAGCCTGTCTCTTCCTCAACCTGCTCCTCTCCTCAGGCTTTTCCATCCACCTCCTTGCCCAGCAAGTCCTAGTCACCTTATCCAGCCATTCCCAGTTCCCCTGGCTTCCAGTCGCTGGTGCCGTAGTCCATGTTCCCAATCTCACTCCCCAGGCTTCTTGTCCAATCTCAATCATCATCCTGTTGTCCTAGTCTCTTTGCCTAGCCAGTCCCAGTTCTCCTCCCATACTCCAATTCCTCATCAGATCGGCCTCACCTTCGTGCCCTGCCCCCAGTTTCCCTAGCTCCTCCTTCCCCTATCAGCCTCCAGTCACAGTCTCCATGTCCCATCTACTCAGTCTAACCCCATATGTCCAGCTCTCGTGCCCTCCGTACACAAATCAGGCAGCTTCCTCCTCCATGCTGCTTGGGCCCAGCAGAGAGCAGGGGTTCAGAGCACAGGAGAGAGTTCTCAATTCTTGTACCCAACCTGGACCCAACACAGCGTGCAGCAGCCCAGAGCAGCAAATACAGGGAAAGCCCCACACTGCACTGGGCCAGAGCATGCCCAGTGTGGATGGAATCTTCAGGAAATTTAACTACTAAAATCTAAAAAGTCTATACTGAGCATGTGCAAACTGCGATTTTCAGAGTCTTACAACTTGCTCAAATTTGGGCAGATTTTCACAGGGACAGCAAGAGATACATCCTTGACACAATGGCCACCAGCCTACCAAATTTCAAATCCCTGCTCCAAAGCGCAGGGGCAGTAAAGTTGTTAAAAGAAAAGGTTGCAAGAATATATCCGTACCCTTGTTCTTGGAAACAGATGAATTTTTTTCGGCAACCTTTTTAAAAGAGAAATCATCCTGAGGCAGACAATCAGCATGGAAAATTGCAGCCCAAATAGTTAAAATTTGGAAAAGTTATAAGCAACTGAAAATGCACTCTTATAATGAGATGTGTCCAGCAACCTTAATAGGTGGGGCTGGTAGCTCCCCCTATAATTCTTGTGCATTTGTGTTCATTCCAGAGAGATACTTTACAGACAAAAACTTCAGTTTATTGATTAAGTGCAACATCTTCCAATGCAAACCCTAAAACCAAGAAAATATCAACTTATAGGACACTTCTTAACAGTAAGCTTAATGTCCACAGATCATATTTTCAGCAACGAGACTCCCCATCTTCACAAGGAACTTTCTTCCTACTCCAACAGATAAGAAAACAAACACATTAATTTTTCACAAAGTAACCCACAAAACCTTAATTACAACCTTAGCAACATTACCAAATACTCAGCATTTGCTTGGGCACCCAGGTTAAGTGCATGATGTGCTTCTGAAAGAAGTATGAAATTATAATAAAGATTGTGTATTCTACAAGGAAAATGTTGCTGTTAAATATCAGAGTCCAAAAAACGCAAAATTTCGTGCTTATGTTGCATAGTTCCATGTTTAACTCAGTGCTATCTAGCTCAAATTTCTTCAGAGTATAGGAAAATGATTTTCTAATTTCCAACCCTGCCAACTCACCTTGAGATACGAGGTCAAGATGGGCAATTTTCATCTCCTGCATGGCTGCCAATATAAAAAAAATTCTACACAGCAAGTTATGCATCCTCCAACCCCATTTAAAATAAGCGATATAGCCTTTTTCATACCATACATGAAAAAGAAGTCGGAAAGGGAACACCTAATTCTTTCCCACTCTTTGCCTGTTATTATTATATGCACCATACCTGACCTCAAAAGGAGCCTTATGAGCTGGAGTTTCCTTGATATAAAATAAGAAAAAGCTGCTGTAAGGGCTTTCTCCGTGAGAAAGCACTCGCCACTCCCGGTCACCCAAAATCTGGATTTATTAGCCTTCCAAGCACATAGACAGACCATCCTCCCTCAGGTTTTTAAAGAGAGGATGGATTGGGGGTTAGAGCGCTTTATTTTATTATGAGATTATTACTGCATTTACTAGCAGATCCAAATATTTATGCTTTGAAGTAAGATGAGCAGCCCTTTCCAACAGACTGTATTGTATGACTGTTATATTGTATATGTTAACATATAATGGACACCTATATTTGCTATAAAATAAAATCTATTCCAAAAAATTACATAGCAAATGGAGGTCACTTAATTAGTTTATATTCTTTGGGCAATGCCACATAGATAGAGTATGATAGATGTTCACCTGAGAGTTTATATAAGTCATGATATTAGTACATTGTTACTTTAACAGTTCACACCGTTTCAGGGGCTTAAGGACATTAAAATGTATTTCAATTATAAAATATTTTATAGTTTTGAGTAAAAAGGCTGAAAAAAGTTAGTCAGACCAATTCAAATGTGATAGACACAAATAAGGGGGGCCCTAAAAAGAAACCTGGACAGTAAAAGTTAAGATTGCAGTATATTTTGAACACAAGTCACAAGAGGATTTAAGGTACAATATAAAGTGAAATCAACAAAAGGAATAGACATTTCATCCTGAAACAAAAGTGCTAATAAAAATAATTACAACACGAAGGAATGAACGAGGTTGTTCTATTTTCACCCTGTTAGATGAAATGGGAAAGCCTAATGTACTCTGACAGGTACAAAAACAGTTGTAGAAAGGCAAGTTAGTTTTCTGTTGCTCCTGCCACTTAAGTGTTTTCAGTTCTTGGCACAACAATGTAATGTGGCTGTCAGAGCTAGTGTAAATTGATACAGTTCACTGCTAACATTACCTGCATCATGGGATATTTTGCTTCAGCAGGACTTCCAAATCCATTAACACCAATGAAGCTGGTACTAAAGTAGGAATCTGTGAGACTAGCATCAGCTAAACCACCGCCATCTATTCCAGGAACTAAAAGAAAAAGGAAAAATGTTTCAGATGATTTTAGTTTAGCAAGTCTACCTGTTTCTTGCCAATAATATATTTGTCTAGATTTAGACTTGCATTCCTAAGAGAAGCAACGAAGAAAACATATTGGTGCATATAATGAAAGGAGCAGTTAGGATGGAGGATGATAAATAAGGCATGTGTGTGCAATATGAAATTATAGCAGAGAGGTAGGCAGGGCAGAGCTCTGCATACCCTGGAAGGCAGGGAGGAGAAGCTCAAACAATGTGGAAAGAGTAAGGAACAAGTGATGGTATCAGAATAAGAAGTAATTCTGGTGATGGTTGGAGCATCAGGAAAGGAAGAAGAATTTTTTAAAAAGAAAGGAAAATAATGATCTTGCATACATAGTAAGAAGTTCTCAAAGTTTTCAATAATTTATTTCTCAAACAATGTATTCATTCCTCTTGATGGCAACATTCATAGCAAGTTAACAACTTAAAATGATGTGTGAGGAAGAACTCAAACATCTTACAGCACAGACACTCTACGTTGCCTAAAAGTTCTTCTAGGCTAAGAGCAAGCATGAAAGATTTAATTCCCAAGGCATATTTTCAGAAAGTTAAGTGTCTAGAAACAAGGGCTTATAATAAAAGTAATTCAACTGTACCTATATAAATTTGCTACTTCAGTGCAACAAGGATTTTTAAGAATAAAAAAATATAGTAATTTCATGAAGAGCTAAAACACACTAATTAAACAGCAAAGAATCAAGATTTTATGGTTCTATGGAAGGTATGTTTCAGTAAAGAAACCCTCCACAAAGCATAAATGTGTGATGGCAAGGCACAGATCCAACTCAGAGGAAAGACCTGAACCACATCAGTGCAACTTGAACCTTGCTATCAGCTCCAGCCAGTTGGTAGCATGCTAACAGGTCTTCCTAGTCCCCATTGTCAAACAGAATCAAATGGATCTCTGTACCAAGCTGAAGGATTGAAGTTGCTGGTATTCACACCCACATGTGAATGTAGGGTTTTGAATGCCAAAGCAGGCTGCATGAGCTGGTTGGTAACTTCTCTGCTTCCGAACTAGAACAGATTGATAGCAGTAAAGTTTTTCCAGAAAAAACAAATAAGGCATTAGAGTAGCAGCAGCACTCAAGTGGCACTAACCAGCATCCAGTTAGCAACTGACAAATTGCGCTCGCTCACCCTTCAGCCTATATCCCCATTTGAGCCAGCCAACTTAAGTTAATAGCACCACTGCACTTGAATGTCAGGTTGTGTGTGAACAAGTTAAGGGGAACACTTCAGTTATCACAAGGTAACTTTTCAATGAAGATATGCCCTTAATTAAACTCATGCTGACATGACATTAGCATTTAGCTGGCTATTTAAGAGTTTTTCAGGAGAGGTGTATTACAGATGTTAGAGACCCCAACTACTTGTCATCAAAAAAGACATGAAATGTTCTTCAAGTCAGTTTTGAATCTTAAATTTAAGGACTAAGGGAACAGGGAGGTAGAGCCATATCTGTACCTGCAGCATGTTCTAGGTCCTCTTCCACAACTCCAGAAGAACAGCAAGAGGGAGCTCTAATGAGGCCCCCCTTGCTAAAGCCCAGCAGGGGACCAGAACTACTACTCCATCTGCAGTTTGGCCCTGTTCTTACCCCACTCCCCCATAGCTGTGTAGGTGGGAAGTGTGAATTCAGAATAATGGAACAAGACTATACCATTCTGTAGACCTACTGTAATGAGAATACTGAAAACTGCAGAGCTGCCAAATACTGTTTCTACCCCCTGTTAGTCAGGATCCAACTTGGACTAGGAAGGGTCAGCTCAAAAGGTAGAGAAATATGCCCCTCTGGCTGACACCTTGAGAGCTAAGGGTTACCAGGCTCAGACACATGCGCTGATCAACGGAGCCCTGGGCGCATGGGAACCCAGTAACGAGTAAGTGTTGCAGGAATGCAGAATCGGTCAACGCTACGCATGGCAGATGCGGCAACTCATGGTGTCGGACACCATCAGATGGTCAAGGGACATCTACACAGAACACATCACCAGACATCTGCAATACCAGGAAGGATGAGCTAGAGTGCTGATGAGAAGCACAGTGGGGAAAATAACTGAAATACTCTCCTCATGGATTGTATTTTCCAAAAGGACAACCTACCCTAAATTCTCTATTACTGAGGGACAATCTTCACTCATTAATATATGTGCTTTCCACAACCAACTCTCTGTATAACTTTTCATGAGTGATGTATCCGAATACTTGGTTGCTAATATCTAAACTGTATTTTTAAATTTACTCACCTAAATTTGGGTTATTGCTGGTTATGCGCTATATGTATCTTATGATTTAAAAACAAACTTTGTATTTGTGGATAATCTATGCACTATACCCAGATGTACAGACATTCACCAGATATTTTTTTCAAGACGGAAATTTGGGGCTCTGTTTAGTGACAATTAGTTGTTTTCATGTTATTTTTCATTCAAAATTGCTTACGTTCGCATTGAGGCGTCTACTGCCCTGGAATCAGGGGTCTTCTCTGCTTGAATTTCAGTCAGTATTGAAAACTGAGGTACTGCTGCAGCTTTATGCTACACTGTACAAGTTAAATCCATGTCCTGGGACACACCTTTGAACAGATTTTAGAGTCGCCACTTTGCATTTTTATTGACACACATTTATTGAACTACATTAGACTCTGCATTCAAATTGCCCATCTTGATCTTTTCTGTATAACATTCATAAGTATACTTTCAAATTGTTCAGCATTTAGTACCATTAAAATAGCATTTCCAGTCCTGTTCTATTTCCCAAAAGTATACTTTTTAATTACTTTAGATGAATTGTTTACTATTTTAGGGTGGTGGGAAAGTTCTGAAGTTGGATAAAGTTGTCTTATACGAGAAATACATCAATTTGTCTTATGTTATTATTTATGCTTCAGAAAAGTGAGGTTAAACAGTCTCAAGATGATCTTACCCTGAGAGAACTAGTGATTTCCCCACAACAGTGAAAGAATTAGCTAGACTAGTTTGAGGAGCAAAGATGGATGTGGCAAGAAGGGGAATAGCAGACTGGGTTTCTCTTTCATGCAATGTCAGCAGAAATTGAGAATGATGAGCAAACTAAGATTTTAGCATAATAAAGAAAGCAAACATTTAAGGCAAACAACAGATATAAAAATAGGGCTGTCAATTAATCGTGTGAGTTAACTACGATTAACTCAGAAAAATTCATCGTGATTAATCACAGTTTTAATCACACTATTAAACAATAGAATACCAATTAAAATGTATTAAATAGTCTGATGTTTTTTTCTACATTCTCATATATACTGTATTGTGTTGTAATTGAAATAAAATATTTGCACTGTAAAAATGATAAAAGAAATAGTATTTTTCAATTCACCTCATACAATCTGTAGTGCAAGCTCTTTGTCCTGAAAGTGCAACTTACAAACGTAGACTTTTTTTGATGACTTAACTGCACTCAAAAACAAAACAATGTAAAACTTCAGAGCCTACAAGTCCACTCAGTGCTACTTCATGTTCAGCCAATCACTAAGACAAACAATTTTGTTTACATGTACAGGAGATAATGCTGCCCTCGTTATTTACAATGTCACCAGAAAATGAGAACAGGCATTTGCATGGCACTTTTGTAGTCAGAATTGCAAGGTATTAACGTGCCAGATATTCTAAACATTTGTATGCTCCTTCATGCTTCAGCCACCATTCCAGATGATATGCTTCCATGCTGATGCTCATTAAAAAAATAATGTGTTAATTAAATTTGTGACTGAACTGCCTGGGGGACAATTGTACATTCCCTGCTCTGTTTTCCCCACATTCTACCATGTATTTCATGTTATAGCAGTCTCGGATGATGACCCAGCACATGTTGTTCATTTTAAGAACACTTTCACTGCAGATTTCACAAAATGCAAAGAAGATACCAATGTGAGATTTCTAAAGATAGCTACAGCACTTGACCCCAAGGTTTAAGAATCTGAAGTGCCGTCCAAAATCTGAGGTGAATGAGGTGTGGAGCATGCTTTCAGAAGTCTTAAAAAAGCAACACTCTGATGCGGAAACTACAGAACCTGAACCACCAAAAAAGAAAAATCAACCTTCTGCTGGTGGCGTCTGACTCAGATAATGAAAATGAACATGCGTCGGTCCACACTGCTTTGGATTGTTATCAAGCAGAACCGGTCATCAACATGGAAGCATGTCCCCTGGAATGGTGGTTGAAGCATGAGGGGACATATGAATCTTTAGCACATCTGGCACGTAAATATCTTGCGATGCCAGTTACAACAGTGCCATGCAAACACCTGTTCTCACTTTCAGGTGACATTGTAAACAAGAATCGGCAAGCATTTTCTCCTGCAAATGTGAACACACTTGTTTGTCTGAGTGACTGTCTGAACAAGAAGTAGGACTGAGTGGACTTGCAGGCTCTACAAATTTACATTATTTTTGAATACAGTTTTTTTTTTTTTAAACATAATTCTACATTTGTAAGTTCAGCTTTCATGATAAAGAGATTGCACTACAGTACCTGTATTAAGTGACTTGAAAAATACTATTTCTTTACAGTGCAAATACTTGTAATCAAAAATAAATATAAAGGGAGCACTGTACACTTTGTATTCTGTGTTGTAATTGAAATCAATATTTTTGAAAACGTAGAAAACATTCAAAACTATTGAAATAAATTGTATTCTATTATTGTTTAACAGTGCGATTAAACGTGATTAATTTTTTTTAATTGCTTGACAGCCATAATAAAAAAACAGAACACACTTTTAAGTGGCTTGGAGGATCCATAACATTTTTACTTTTGGCAATGCTGGAAACAAGTGAAAGAAGGCAAGTTTAGAAAGAATCATAGAACACATTTTTCTACTTTTAAAAAGAAAACCATCAGGCAATTTCTTGCTTATGATAGCACAGCAGTTAAGCTTGATAACTGAAATAAAGAATAAAAGTCTCCTCTATGATACTTCTTCCACTGCCACAGCAGGAAACAGACTCTTGATTGCGTGCACGACAGGAGAACAAAGGACAGCAACAGCTTTTTATTTTAAAAAGAGTAATGCCAATATTTTCAGTCACAAAGGATTTAGTCACAACTTAGGTGTTTGGAAACCTCAGTGCTGAGCCTGGTATAAATGCCTAGACATACCAAACTTCAAGAAGAGTCAGTGAGCGACTTTCAGCTGGATAAATCACATGCAATGTTGGAAACGGAAGGGCAAGTCTAATATAAACACTAACAGGTAATATGGTGAAATCTCCCTTTCTACTCCAGGATTACTGAAAGAAGTGGAGAGCAGCTCCAAGTACACCTGCTTAACAGGAAGCTCTGCTTTTCATGCCCTGCATAACTATGAAACAAGGCTTAAAACGGGGCCTGAAAGGTAAGCCTAAAGAGTTGGGTTTGTGCCCTTTTTATGTGGTGTAAATGTAGTCTGAAACAAAGGTTTGGGAGAAGATTTTTCTGCTTGTTTTTAATCTTAAAAACAACAGCAATGTAAAATTTGGTCTTCCCTGGCTTTGCTCGAGGTCTCTCATATAGAGAGCTTTCTTATGGGTTAATAAAAGGGACAGATGCGTTAATCTTTTACTAGGACAACCTTTCTCTCAAGTACTTGTGGCACCTTAGAGACTAACAAATTTATTTGAGCATAAGCTTTCGTGGGCTACAGCCCACTTCTTCGGACGAACCAGTACTCCTGTTCTTTTTGCGGATACAGACTAACACGGCTGCTACTCTGAAACCTTTCTCTCAAGTGTTTACTATGTATTGGCATTAAATAAGTGTTAAACATCTCTGTTATTCAAGGATGGAATATTCTCTTTGTTCCTAATGCTGTGCTGAAAAAATATCAGACTTCTGGAAAAGTAATATCCAGATTGAACCTTGTGTGTTGCCATCACTGCTTAAAATCCTAAGTTATAGCTATGTCTGCAATAAAAAGTATGTTCTTACAATGAGATGGTTATCTAGATTCAAAATCCCATTAGAGACAAGGAACAGATAGATTTTAACCTCAATGTAGGCTAGTCGAAATTAACCCTCTCACCCCACCCTGCCCCCAAGGGTTTAACTCAACTAGCTACTGTGAGATAAAAACTACAGTGGCTTGTCTCCTCTTGAATTTTACAGAGATAGCTATTGCAGTGTAAAAAAAATAAAAAATAAAAATCTATTTTTGCAGCAGACACAAAGCTGGTGTGTGAGAGATGTCATTTAAAACTTAGGAAAATTGCTTTTAGCTTCATTAAAATATTATATTTGTAGGGCTTATATTTGACCTACTTTATTTTGTAGTGACATTTCTTCTATCTAGAAACAACCACCATATACCTGGGTTAAAAATCAACATTTGTGTACTGTTTAATGGCTCTCAAGTACAAGTTATGTGCTTTATATTATGTGGTAAGTGATTCTATGTATTGTCACTACCACTGTTATCTTTTAACTCTGATATCCCTTCTATGCCTGTTTTTAATATAGCATTTCTCAAGGCAAGACTAAAACTAATTGCCTTTATTACAAACACTCCAACTTAGTGATCAGGAATTTATTTACAAACAGAAAGGGAAAAAACAGAAAAACAAAATAAGCAAACTATACCCTACTACTGCTAATAGGAGAGCTAATCTTCCTGTTCGATATTGCGAAACGTTCATACCATAGATGTGTCTAATCTAGACTGCAAGCTCCTTGGAGCACATGTAATTTCTTCTTTTATTTTTACAAAACCAGTAACACCTCAGCACTAAAATGGTGATAACAGAATTACTCTCTCTCTTTTGGCACCCACACTCCACAGCAATTACTCAATCCTCACACCTTCAAAATATGTTCTCTCCAAGTGCTTTCCAAACACTGAGTCTCTTCAGGATATACTGCATCAAAATTCTGATGAAAAGAAAGTAAGAGGACTATTAAGAATATACAAAATTTAAAGTGTGGGTATCTAAAGGTTATTTTTTTCTTTTCGGAAGGAAGACAGTAAAAATGTTCTGCTGCTTAAGATTACTATTGGTATTTTCCTGTCCTTATGGTGAGGAGTGACAGCCATTAACCATACAGAGTTGGTTCATATTTATGACATAAGTACTCAAAACATCCAACCTGACTATGGCTTGTACAATCCATGACCAGGGCCTGACTCTTAAGTTTGTATTTCATTTCCAAAACTAAATTCTCAAAGAATGTTCAGGAACAGAATGCTTTAACTAGATGACTAAAACGATTTACTCTTCTGAAATCTGTGAAAGTACAAAGCAGCAAGATGACTTCAAAATTCAGCCACACAAAAACAAAGGCAATGCGATTAGTGCTCCTTTAACTCCTTACGGATTGTACTAAAATACACACACTAGGCAGCCTAGCCCATCTCATCAGCAGTGCAGGATGGTTTCTGACTACCTTTTCTCTAGGGTATGTCTACACTGCTGACTAAGCCCACATCTGTGGGACCTAGACTTGGTAACATGCTGTTTCCAAGCTGTCGGTTGAGTGTCCACACTGCACTGTAAACCTGGGCTTACAATTGCTGGACCTGGGTCTCTCAGCCCCGCTAACAGGTCTATACAAGGTCCTTCTGACTCAGGTCTGCAGCTTGAACTGCATCCAGACTGCAAAATGAAAGGGTTTGGACCTGAGTCGCAGTGGAAATTGGGCTCTGACACCACACACACACACGGTCCTAAGACTGGATCCTGAGTGCTTGTTGACCCGAGTCACACTGATGTGTGTGGACTGATGAGAGGCTTGGGCTCAAAGCTGAATCAGAGTCCAGGCTAAGAGTGCAGTGTAGATGTATCCCTAGCATCATGATCTATTTTTGTATGTTGCAGGAAATGGAGCTTCCACCACTTCCCTTGGAAGCCTGATCATCTCACTGCCCAGATGTTTCTCCTGATCATCCTAATTTTTTCTCCTCTTAATTTTAATCCCATTACACCAAGTTATAGTATCATGCATAACTACAGAACTGGCTCCATCTTTGGTCCTCTCTTTCTTTCATTCTACCTTTTTCTTTGCATAGTGTCATACACTCAGAGTTCTTAAAGCTACCATTCTCTACAAGAACAGAATTTCTTGAACTAGCTTAATTTGTTTAAAGTAACGGTATGCATGGTCCCTACAGTGCTATTGTAGTGTTGCCCCTATGGTGGCAGCAGCTGCTTACTGCTACTATCACAGTAAGCTTGAAAATGTGTAGTTTGCTGGCTGTAAGAGCAGCAGCACTATGACTATCAGGCCAGACTGTTGTGATCCCGGTCTCCATGCCCCTTTCCACCTCCAGATCATGGACAGTCTGAATTATCAACCAGTGCTGCAATGGAGGGACCTAGAGCAGCACTACTACCTCAAGTGTTGTGGGCAAGTTAAATTTTGTTCTACTTTTATTTTTAACTGGAAGTGTCCTACAGATAATTCGAGGAAGGATTTTCTTGATAAAGAATAAGGACCAGGAAAAAGGAGTGTTGAGAGGACAAGACCAGAATAGGGTTAAGAAAGAAGAGGACACCAAGGCCTGGTCTACACTACACAGTTAGGTTGACATAAAACAGCTTACATCAACCTAAATATGTCAGTGTACACACCACAGCCTTGCTCCACCAATGTAAATGCCCTACTACACCAACATAATAACGCCACCTCCACAAGAGGTGTAGGGCTTATGATGGTGCAGTTAGGATGACGCAGCGTCTGTGTAGATGCTGGGTTACTTACATTGGCTGTTTGCGGTCTTCTCAATTTCAGGGCTCCATGAAGCCTTGAAACATAAGAAAACCGGGCAGCTAGAGCCCGGCTGACCCTAGCTCCCTGCTCTCATCAGGGAATGGGAAGGTGAGAACCCTGGGAGGCAGCTGGGCTCCCCGTGGGGAGCTGCGTGGGGCTGAGAGCCCTAGCTTTCAGCCCCCCAACACTGCCCCTCTTCAGTAGGTAGAGGTACTCTGGTGAGGAGGCGCACCACCGACAGAAGGAGGGTAGTGTGGACCTAACATAGGTCCACTCAAGTCCAAAGTGTAGACATGGCCCTAGACTTGGGAATAAGGGGAACTAGAGCTCAACAGTCAACCCGATAGTAGCAGTATCACTGTTCTCATGGCCAGCTCCTTGCATGTGCAGACCTAACACCACAGCAGCATGGTGCTGCTGTCATGGCAGAGCTATGAAAGCAGATATAGCTCCCTATGCTTTTACTTTTGAGATACTCAACTATATTTAAACACAAGATGAAAGAAGATTAAGAAAATTTTTAACTATTACAATATTTTATAGTAAAAAGCATCCAAAGGAGTTAGCAGATAATTTTAATAGCTCCTACACCACCATCTTTACTAGCATATAAAAACAAATAAAGCACTTAAGAACTTCCCACCTGAAAAATCAGGTTTCTCAGATTAGGCACCCAAAATTAGTGGATGATTGTGACCTTGATCCTCTACACCTCAGCTCCCCATCTGTGAAATGGGGATAATACTCCCTCACCTCACAGGGGTGTTGTGAAAATAAACATTTGTTGTGATTTCAGATACTATAGGGATGAGCAAGGCAGAAAGGCCCATTAGGAAATTAATAATTCTGTATTCAGAGGAGAGTTTAAATAGTGTGTGTAATAAATAAGCTACTGAATAGCAGATCATTCAATTAGCACTGCCCATTCTGTGCTCTTGCATTTGAACCAGGTGGCTTCCTCCTCCACACTGCCTGGGACTCAGCAGGAGAAGCAATGAGGGCATAGAAACAAGTCTGCCATCTCTCAGTTCCTGTGTCTGGGGCCACAGGAGCTGCAACTACAAGGAAAGTCGTACTCAGTCGCCACTGCCCTGCGCTGGAGCATGCTCAGTACACACAAAATCTTCAGAGAATGTAGCAGGTAAATTCTCAAGTCCATACTGAACGTATGCACAGTGAAATTTTTAAAGGCTTATAACTTGGCATTTCTTCCCCCTCACAGGAACAGCAAAAGAGACATCTCTGACCCAAAGGAAACCGTCCTGCCAAATTTCAACTCCTGCTCCAATCCTGGCCACACTAGTGCTTCTTAACGAAAGGATGTAAGAATTTTTTGAACATTGGAAAAAGAGTGCATTTTTCCCCAAACTTTGTTCTGACAAATGGCTGAACCATTTTTGCTGAAACTTTCCCCCCAAAAAAATTCAAACTGAGGTGGTAACTGGCTTCAAAGAGTTCAGTTCCACAAGTTAAAGTTTGGCAAAATTATAAGAAACTGAAAACAGGGTCTTATATGGGAAAATGTTGGGCAATCTTAACCATAGATAGTGCTACCCTCTCCTCCTGTAAGAGTACATATGACAGTACTACATTCCTATGTTTGTCAATCTCATATTAACTACCTAGATAACACTGCTCAATGGAACAGGCTCACCATAGTAAATATGAGCAACCTTGAAATTTGGCAAGTAGTTATAATTTATTGTTAGATACAAAAGCAACAAAGTTCATTAGTAGAGAGGTCTAATACCATGAACAAACTTGCCATCTGTCAGCTATATCTACAGCGTTCATCACTATCTGAATTTCAGAAAAGTACCATGAAAACATTTGATAGTTAGAAGTCATTTCATGCAAATAAACATTAAGCTTATGCCACAAACCCATAATGCAACCAAATGTAGTGTACTAATTTAAAAGGGCATGACAATCTTTTTTAAAAAGCCTCCACAGCTAAGAAGATTTTGCTATGCTGAGTGCTGCTGCAACTACAGACCAAGTCACTTACAAAGCTAGTTTTCTGTAAGTCTCAAGCGCACAGCTAATAAAGCTCAAGTATAGCGAGTGCATCACTGATAAATGACAGTAACTCCGCTTAATATGGAACTCAGGCACTTGCAATTCTCACTTTTTTGAGGGGAAGGAGGAACAGACTTATTTTGAAATACTAAAAAAAAAAAAAGTAATGCCATCAGAGGATGAAGAGCTATACTAGGAGTGTATCAGTTGGGAAATTTAAGATACCGATCAAAAGAATCTCATCTAAAAACTGTCCCAACTTGACTACCCTACAAAGCTACTAGTGAAATAGCTTCTTCATGCTAGTCTCCAAATATGAAAAACTGGGAACTGAGGCACCATCAGAGGAGATTAGGAGTTTTGTGCACCTACACTGGTTTGGGGGGTGGGGGGAGGGGACAATATAAAGAGGAAAAAGATATGAAAAGCAGCAGGTCATTTCAAAGCATCTGTGAGCAAATTAAACCAGTTTCCCTTTACACAGTGCCAAGCTACTCGCACTGAATCTCCCCAACCACCAACCTCAGCCATCACCTTTACTGTTTAGTATTTGCTTCTGGTACTAACCACAACATGCTAGGTGCTTTACCAAGGGGCATTCACGCATCTCTGCCACCCACCAAACCCACTGCATACCTAACCAGCATCCACGGGGGAGACCCTGGTTAGGGATAGAGAGGGGTGGGTGATGGGGGATACCAGGGAGGATATCCCCTGTGGATGGTGGTTAGGTATACTTTGGGGTAATGGGGGTTACCAGGGAAGGTGTCCCCTGTGGATGTTGGTTAGGTATGCTGGGGGATACTAGAAAGGGTCTCCCCCATGGATGCCACCCCCCTGCTTCCCTAGCCAACATCCACAGGGGACACCTTCCCTGGTAATCCCCATCACCCGCCTGTACCCCTAACCACCACCCACGGGGGATACCCTCCCTGGTATCCCCCATCACCCCCCTGCATCCCTAACCAGCATCGAGGGGGACACCCTCCCTGGTAGCCCCATCTCCTGCCTCTCTAACCAACACCCGCGGGATACACACGCTATCCTCCTCCTCCCGCTCTAGCCGTGGGGGGCACCTCTCCCAGCATCCCCAGCCCCCTGCCCGGCCCTGTCCCTGCCAGTTCCCACCAGCCGGGACTCGGCCCTGCTGCCGGGACCGGGCCGTTGTCTCCTTCCCTCGCCCGCACTCACTCGCCAGCCGCGGTCCATCCAGCCCCCCGCCGCCTCCTCCTCCGCCGGCGCCGTGGCTGCCCCCCAGCTCGGCCTTCTTAGGCCCCACCGCCGCCGCCGCTCCGGGGGCTGCCCCGTGCGGGTAGCCGGGCCCGGCGGCGGGGACGCTGGGGCCGGGCAGGCCGAGCGGGAGCCCCCCGAGGGCGGGCGGGGGCCCGGGGCAAGCGGGGGCGGCGCCGGGCTCCTCATGCAGGAACTGGCACTCCTCCCCGTAGAAACAGGTCTTGTCCTTGGCGTAGTAGCGGCAGAACTTCAGCTTCAGCCCCGCGCCGGGGGCCGGGACCGGGACCCCCACCGCCCCGACCCCCGCCGGGGCCCCCGCCACCGGGGACGGGCCCGCCGGGGACGGGCAGGGGAGGCCGCCGCTGTTCATGGCAACGCCGCCAGCCTCAGCACCATGGGGAGGGGCCGCGGGAGCCGCCGCCGTCACCCGGAGCTCCGACTCCGGAAGGGGGAGCCGGGGGCGCGTCTGTGCTTCTCTTAAAGGGGCCGCGCGGCTCAGCCCGCCGGGGATGAGGGGCGGAGGCGGCTCGTCAATGGGCCAGGGCCGGGGCTTGTTTATTCCATTTTCCTCTTCCTGAGCGGACGCCCCGCTGCGCATGCGCGGGAGAAGGGTGTTCTGGGTAATCCAGGACGAGCGAGGCGCTGGGGGACCCGGGCAGAGGGTCCCGCGCAAGCCTAGCGCGGGGGGAAGGGGGCGCGCGCGCGCGCCTCTCGCCAGTGACATCTCCCCGCGCGAGGCAGCCGCAGCTCCGGGACACGGGGGACGGAGCCTCCCCCGGGCATCCCCGGCCGTCTCGTGCCTGCTGGAAACACCTCCCCAGAGGCCGCAGCCTGAGCTGCTGCCCTCGCCCCGCGCATTCGGCTGCCTCCGAGGGAAACCATGTGAAAGCATCAAGGCCCTCGCAAGTGACGTGTAGCTCAGAGGCTGGCTGTTGTGCAGCCAGGGCTGTGTTCACGCCTCCTCCATGGGTGGCTGCAAAGCCCCCCGCGCTCAGTAAAGAATAAGTAGCCATTGATCAGCACCAGGGTGCTCGTGTAAGGCAAACAAACAAACAAACCAGGGAGGCGCTTGCAATGTCAGGGAGGGGTGCCGCAGCCCTCACGCCTGTGGGTGAGTTCTCCGGCCTGTGTTGTTATCTGGGAGGTCAGACTAGATTATCATGCTCCACCACCTTTCAGCATAGTTTACTTGTAGCTAGGTAAGTAATGGTTTAAAACACAGCTTCCTTCTGATGGTTTGTTAACATAACATGTGAAATCCTGGCCTTGTTCAAGTAAATGGGAAACCCTCAGCTGACGCCACTGGAATTTTACCATTGACTTCAGTGGAGCCAGGATTTCACTCATCACCTTCAAACGTGGCACTGATTCAAAATGCATTTAGGAAAAAAAAACTTTCTGTGATATCTCTACTGTATTCTGTAGCTAAACCCGCTTTCAAAATATGCACCCTCAAGGAAAGTGTACCGTGTTACCAGTTTTCTTCACTTGCATTCCACCAGACAGACAGGAGAGAGGCTGTCTTGGCCACACTTCCGGCTTTAAAATTATGAATTTGTGAGTACTCTCCTTGACCTCAAATGAGGCAGGTGAGGTGAGGGCTATAGGATTGGACCCCTCAAATGCCACAGATGGTAAAAGTATTAAATTTAGAATTATTACCAAGTGACAGAAAATGAGACATATTATGGTGGTAGCAAGGTAATTCAACAAGAAAATCCAGGGTTTTCCATTTTCCATGTTACGCAGGTATGGCTAAATATTTGGTATTTTTATACAATATATGGCCTGAAGAAAAATATATTCTGATGATAACTTTAAACGTATATATAAATTACATTATTTGTGTGCAGTGCAGCCATGTCTGTCCCAGGATATTAGAGAGACAAGGAGGGTGAAGTAATATCTTTTATTGGACCAACTTCTGTTGGTGAGAGAGACAAGCTTTTGAGCCACACACAGCTCTGCATCTTGCCTCTCTCACCAACATGTTGGTCCAATAAAAGATACTACCTCACCCACTTTGTCTTTCATTGTTATTTATAAACATCTTGTACTATTGTCTGTTCTAACTCAGTAGGCTACCACATATTGCGTCATGATATCAATTTTTAATCAGAACTCCCCATTTTAACCAATGGCCCTTTGTTAGTCTTATAGACACTGTCCTCAAATTCTAATATATTATTTTTAAAGGAACTAATACAATGTGTATATAACAATGAGAATATCTCATGTTCTTTCACTAATGTATCCCTCCTCCCATTCTTCCCCATTTCCTTACAGCCAAACCTTGCTGTGTTTTCTCTTATTTAAACTAAGATCTTCTGCCAGGGACCTGTCATTTCTTAATTGCCTGAAAACACCATGTACAACTATGACATTGTGTAAATACTAATATTGTGAGGCTGTTTCTGCAATGTCTGTTCTCCTTTGTAGATTAAAGGTGGGGGTTTGGACACACCCTCATTTTGAGTTTCATGACAGGATTCGGAAAAGATTTCCAAAAGCATAACTGTAAATTTCATGTTGAAAAACAAACAAATTCCTTCTTCACAGATGTTTGAAAACTGACTTAAAATTAATACAAAATAAGGGATTCTCCCTTTGGATGAGAGACTCGGCAAACCTGCCATTTTAAAGGCGTGTTTAAAGACTCTAGGGATGGAGAATTTTGTTATGTGGATTTTCAATGAGTCATTTGCAATCTCAAGAATTTTTAAAAGTCTTTCTCAATCAGACTGTCTCCACAGTTTGTGACACAATCCTTGCAATTATATATATAGCAGAAGAATCCCCATATTTTTAAGCACCATGGATATTATTTTGGTAAGAAAAACATTTACTGTGGAATTAAAATCCCTTTTTGTCTTGCTTAGACTCATTATTATAAAAAATAGAAAATCAGGGACTGCAATCAAGATGCTTTGACAGTTTGTACGAAAAGAGATTTTCAAGAATGAGTGGGTTTTTAAATGTCACATTGAAACAAATCAAAGTACTCCCTCATCACATAAAGACTTTAAAAACTTTTTAAAAAGCTGTCTTAAAATGAAACCTCAGACCACAGTTCTAGCAATTAGCATTATTGGTATGACTTTTTCAGGTGGTTGCAAACCAAGGGAGAGCAAATGAATTGCTTGGTTGAAAAGGTTGGTCTGAAAGATGGGCAAGATCCAGGCCCATCCTATCCAACGAGTCATGGTTCTATTATTTGCTTATTATATGGTGATCAAGTCATAGTCACTGCAAATGTCCCTTTGTGGAATGCAACCACAGACACACCTGCTCTGTGAGATTTGCAGCTCACTGGTGTCCACTGGAGTCCCCATTCAATGAATGATATCTGGGTTCAGCCCTTGCCTGGGTCAGCTCCTGCTGCAACCAGTCCCTGGTCTGAGAACACCAGGTAGTGCCAGAGTACTGCCCACTCGCTGGTGAGGTAATCTACATACTGTACATCCATGGGGATGTTAGACCATGTCCAAATGGAAGGATAAAGTTGTCTGTTGGGGATCAGTACAAGTTGGCTAACCCAGTTATATTGGAGTGGGATGTCATTCATTTTAACCAGCTTCTAGGGAGTTTTCAGAGATTCCCCTCTCAGAAGCTGTGGGATTTCCAGTCCTATTAGGGGAAACCAGCCTACCATTGTGAGTCAGATCGGGACAGATGAGGCTCCCCGCAACTGAGGGAGATTCTCCTGTTGTTCAGGAGTATCTAGAAGACCGTCATGATAAGCATTACGCCATGCGGTACTTTCAGCAAGACATCAAATTTCTAACAGGGCTGTAACTTTATGATTGAACCACAGAGAATGAGTAATGCAGATAACATCCTGAGTCAGGCATATGATCTAGTGGGTTTTGGCAGATTTCACTCACACTGGAGTCACTAGAGAAAATAGCTTTCTCCAGGCTCTAAGGGTTTTTGCACCATGGCTTTTTGAGTACATGGAGCTCCTGTGACAAGGTTTGAGCTTGCAGCTGGATGTGCAAACATCTTTTACCTCAAATGACTATCCACTACATGACAGTAGGTACGTGGCTCTACCTTGTTAGCAGGTATTGGAACCTGACCAGGAGTTGCAGTTTAATTGCTACTGATTCTCTGGGGCAGTTGTGATTAATTAGATTCCATCATGAATATAATAAGAGAAGTGGGATTAGCTAGAATTTATGACAGACAGGACCTAATGGAAAGAATCCTAGGAGGGGAAGAACCCAAGGAGAAAGCTTAGACAGACCTACCAAGCTTAAGGAGAAGGCGCACGTTGTGGATTGTGTTGTGTTATTTTGGATTTACAATTTTGTTAATAAAGCCAGGCTCTAGGAGGAGTGACGTTTTGACTCTACAGCGACAATGTAGCTTTTATTCAGTGCTGGGAAAGGACTCCAACCTCTTAAAATGTTCTAGCAAATATTTTTGATTGGGTATTTCACATTGCTACGTTCTGCTACCAATGTCACCTGTAAATGGCTTTGACATTTAGGGATCAATCTCTTATAGGCTCATGTGGTGACTTCGCTGCCCAACATCTGACTGAAGCAGTGGAAGAGTGTTATTTTGTGACAGGTCTGATTAGAGAGTCTGATAATATTTGCATACAGGCCATTTGGTATCTTTTTTTAATTAAGTACAAAATTACTACATCAGTATCCACCTAGCTGAATACATCCTACATCTGTGATTCAAAATCCTGACTACTGTATTCAATGAGAAGGGAAAGTCAATAACAGAAAACACAGCAATGGCTGAAGTGTTAAAGACCTTTTTTGTATCAGTTTGCACCAAAACAGTTAGCAGTGACTGGACGACTAACATAGTGTAAATGGGGTAAGATCTTCAGTGTAAATGGGGTAAGATCTGAGGCTAAAATAGGGAAAGAACAAGTTAAGAATTAGGTGTCAGTAGGGCCTGACAAAAATACACTGGGACCTGGCTGAAGAGATCTCTGAGCCATTAGCAATTATCTTTGAGAATTTGTATAAGACGGTAGAGATAGTGGAGGACAGGAGAGGTCCCAGAGGACTGGAAAAGGGCAAATTAGTTCCTGCTTATCCAAAGGGAAATCAGGACAACCCAGGAATCAGTCAGTTTAACATTGGTACCTGGAAAGACAATGGAACAAATAATCAATTTGTAAGCACATAGAATATAATAAGGTGATAAATAACTGCCAACATGGATTTGTCAAGAACAAATCATATCAAACCAACCTAATATGTTCTTTGACAGGGTAACAAGACTTCTGGATGTGGGGAAGCAGTAGATGTGAGGTATCTTGACTTTAGTAAGGTTTTTGATCCTGTCTCACTGGACCTTCTCATAAGCAAATTGGAGAAACAGCCTAGACCAGCGTTTCTCAAATGCAGCCACGGTGGCCGCATGTGGCCACCAGGGACTTTTCTTACGGCCACAACCTCCTGGGTGGTGATTGGGAGGTGGTGAGAAGCAGTGGGCCGCCAGCAGGAGTTGGTCCCTGCCCCCTTCTGGAGCCACAAACACTGTAGGAGCAGGCAACCAGTGTGAGTTCCCCACCTTCCTAGGGGCGGTGTGGCTTGGGCTTTGGGCTTCATCCCTGGGGTGGTGGGCAGCAGGCTCTGGCCATGCAACGGTGGGCTTCATCCCCCAGCGCAGGGCTTTGGGCTCTGGCCCTGGGCTCATTCCCCCCACGTCATCTCTGGTCCCTGCTGCCTCCTCCATCCCTCAGTCGTGCAGCAGGACCCCAGGATCCAGCCCCGGACTCACCTCCCACATCACTCCGACCCCCACTACCTCTTTCAGCCCCCCATCACCCTTTGCCCTCCTTACCCACCTCCCATCCAGGGTTTAATTTGTCTCCCACCTTGCCAGGAATGAGTAAGTCTGCTGTGAAAAGTGATATTAACAAATATACAAATATCGCTTTTCACAGTAGCAGACTTACTAGCTAGCAAATTTTTTTTTAAATCAACCAAAAAAAGCAAAACACGCAAAGCACCTTATTTGTGTTTCTATTCTGTTTACATCCAGTAAAGATTAGAGACAACTGTACATTCTTTTTATTATTGAGTCTGCAAAACAACCCTACATAAATAAATTACTATGATTTGGATACGGATATGTGCATATTTATTGGTTTTTCCTAAAGTTAATTAAGTATTTAAGGAAAAATTGTCAGAGCGGCCACCAAAAAATGTATTGTGAGAACCCCTGGCATAGATGAACCTTCTATATGATGAGTGCACAACTGACTGGAAAACAGAGAGTAGTTATCAATGGTTCACAGTCAAGTTGGAAGGACATATCAAGTGGGGTCCCACAGGGATCTGTCCTAGGTCCAGTTCTATGAATATCTTCATAAATGATTTGGATAATGGCTTAGAGCAGTGGTTTTCAACCTGTGGTCCATGGACCCCTGGGGTTCTGCAGACTATGTCTAAGGGTCTGCAAAAGGTTGTCATTACCCACAGAAGAGAGGTTTTCAACTGTTGGATTCCTGAGGGTCCGCAGATTGTCTAAGATTTCCAAAGGGGTCCACACCTCCATTCAAAGTTTTTCGGGGTCGGCAAATGAAAAAAAGTTTAAAACCACTGGCTTAGAGCGTACACTTATAAAGTTTGCAGATAATACCAAGCTGGGAAGGGTTGCAATTGCTTTGGAAGTCAGGATTAGAATTCAAATTGATCTTGAAAACTGAAGAAATAGTCTAAAATAAATAGGAAGAAATTCAATAAGGACAAATGCAAAGTACTCCACTTAGGAAGGAATAATCAATTGCACACATACAAAATAGGAAATGACTGCCTAGGAAGGAGTACTGCAGAAAAGGGTCTGGGGGTTACAGTGGGTCACAAACTAAATATGAGTCGACAATGTAATACAGTTGCAGAAAGAACGAACATCATTCTGGGATGTATTAGCATAAGTGTTGTAAGCAAGACATGAGAAGTAATTCTTCCACTCTACTCAGCACTAATAAGGCCTCAATTGGAGTACTCTTGCCAGTTCTGGGAACCACATTTCAGGCAAGATGTGGACAAATTGGAGAAAGTCCAGAGGAGAGCAACAAATATGATTAAAGTTCTAGAAAACATGACCTATGAGGAGAGACTGAAAAAACTGGATTTGTTTAGTCTAGAGAAGAATGGGGGGGGGGGGAATGATGATAGTCTTCAAATACATGAAAGGTTGTTATAAAAAGGAGTGTGGTAAATTGTTCTCCTTATCCAATGAGGATGGGACAAGAAGCAATGGAACAAATTACAGTCTTAGGGAGATTGTGGAAAACTCTGTCCTTGAAGGTCTGGGATGGTCTAGATAATACTTAGTCCTGCCTCAGTGTAGGAGACTGGACTAGATGACCTCTTGAGGTCCCTTCCAGTCCTATGATTCTATGATATGAATCTCTTTCCTCTGCACATTCCACAGAAACAGATGGTAGAGTGATTGAGACAGTGTGCGAAAGCCATCCTTTTAGGAAGGTGGGAGGAGGCAATTGGGGAGGATGTGTTTGGGGCATAGGTGGATGGGGTTTGGTAGTAGGATCAATGGGGAAGGTGTGTATTGAGTTGTGAAAGGTACCAAGAGCAACTGTAGGACTGGAAGGGACCTCAATAGGTCATCTAGTCCAGTCCCCTACACTGAGGCAGGACTAATGTGTTGAGGTAGAGGAGGTGAACGCCATAAAAGTTAGCTGTCATAATTAAGACTATGTTTTAGTCATGGATATTTTTAGTAAAAGTCACGGACAGATCACGGGCAGTAAACAAAAATTCACGGCCCATGACCTGTCCATGACTTTTACTAAAAATACCAGTGAATAAAACTTGGGGGCGAGGGCTGCCTGGGGACCTCGCAGGTGCTGGGGGAGGATGACCTGGCTGCTTGAGCGGGGGCAGGCGCTGGTGTGCGGCCCAGGACCCCCACTCATGCTGGGGGGTGGGGTTGGCAGGGCCGGCAGGCTCCCTATCTGGCTCCGCGCCTACCCCCCAGCAGCAGCAGAGTTTGGTTGTAGGAGGGGGTTGGGGCATGGGATGGGGTGAGGCAGGCTCTGGACAGCGCTTACCTGGGGGGGCTCCCTGGAAGCGGCAGCATCCCCCTCGCTTAGCTGCTAGGCGGAAGCGTGGCCAGGCAGCTCTGCTGCACGCTGCCTCCACCTGCAGGTACCACCCCTGCAGCTCCCATTGGCCACAGTTCCCAGCCAATGGGAGCTGCGAAGCCAGTGCTCTGGGTAGAGGTAGCATGCAGAGCTGCCTGGCCACGCCTCTGCCTAGCATCTGAGTGAGGGGAATGTCACCGCTTACGGGGAGCTCCCAAGGTGAGCGCCACCCAGAGCCCGCCTCACCCATCCCATGCCCCATCCCACACCCAAACTCTGCTGTTGGGGGTGGGGGTGTGGTGGCCCGAGACTGCCCCAGCAGCGGCCGGTGCACCTGGTGCAGGGGCTGCCTGAGCTGCCCCTGAGCCAGGCGCACTGGCCACTGCAGAAATCAGAGGTCACGGAAAGTCATGGAATCTGTGACCTCCGTGACAAACTCGTGGCCTTAGTCATAATCCGTAGTGGTGTTCCTCAGTTTGCAATACCTTCTCTAAGTTACCAGGAATCCTATGTTTTCTTTCCCGCTTTAGGGATCTTTTTCTTTCACACTCATCAGACTATCTCCCTCACTCCTCTTCAAAGCTCTTCAGCTTCCCATTTCCCATCACATCATGTTTAAACTTGTTTTCATTTCAACATCAGAACCCAACATAACTGCCCCAGTCTACATCTCCAAGCTAGTCTTTTTAACACATTGCTGGCTCTGCTTTGACAGTGACATCAACCTCAATGCTCTGTTCACCCACTTCTGCAATTGTCTCTGTGACGTTTTCTATGCAATCCTCAATGTGTAAAATGCCTTCCCAGTTCCGGTCCATCAAGCTACTACACTCTTTTCATTTAAATCCCTCCTAAAGGGTCATTTTCCATGATGCCCATAAGAAATTATTCAACCAATATTAATAACAAAAAATCCTAGTCATTGCTTCTGCTGGGTTTCATTGCGCATACTAACTACACTGAGTCTGTCTTGCTTAGACTGCAAGCTCTTTGGGCCAGGGATTGTCTGTATTTTGTGTCTTGTACAGTGCCAAACATATTGTTACTGCTTCATAAATAATAAATAAAATAAGAATAAAATGAAGAATAATGAGAAGTTCTGGAACTACACCACCCCCTCTCACTCCAACAATGAGTTATGATATGGGCGCTCTACCAGAGGCAAGCCGCTTTAATTAGCCAAGCTCCACCTTTCCAGCCATTGCCAATGGACAGGGCAAATTTCAGGAGTAATTGAGCTACAATATCAGATGCATATGTGAAGAAAGATATGGAGGTGTGATTTAGAGACTAGAGCAAAGGACCAGGATAGGCTAACAGTGAGGGCCCTCCACTTTTAGATAGAATGACTCACTAACTCACTGTGAGAGTGGGCAAGTCAGGTGACCTTTTTTTGTACTCTAGAAGACAAGCAAGCTGTAAAGCAAGCCATACTAGGTCCTCACAGCTGCTGTATCTAAGTTTGAGCTTTCCTGTGGAAATTAATAGCTTCCTACACCCACCCACACAAACTGCTGCTTTACTCCTGTTCCAGCTCCACTTTCATTGGTAACAAATTTTAATAAAAATATTAGAAACACAAGAACAGAAACTTCTCATTAAGAGTTTTAAACTGAGCAAGTCAGCTGATAGATTCTGACGAACAAAGTCAACCATCTGGAAGGGGCTGCTCTCACTCAGTTTTAAAGTTTTCTCCCTCTTGTGATGACAAATGTTGCTGAGTATTTCCATGAGACATTTAGAATCTCACTCGGATTTTTGCTTTGAATCTTCCTCTTTCGGATTGTTATCACAGCTTGAATGATGCACCTCCCTAAAGACACCAACAAATTACGCGGACTTTCAGCCATAGACTGAGCAGCAGAAACTGCATTTGTTTCAAAAATTGGATTGTAATTAAATGGCTAAAAGTCAGCTCTGTCCAACCTGCCCTGGTATATTTTTATCAACACTTATGAGCTAAGGATTGAGGGAACACAAAAGAGAGAAATACGGTGGCACTAACAGATATCTAGTCTGGTTCACATAATACAGGTCCTTCTGCAATGATCCTTGCAACAGAAGGAAGAGGCTCCCTGTCCCTCAGAGAGGCCCCTTATCCCCTCTCACAGCCATTTCCTTCGGGTGCAGGTCTCAGTTATATACATTCTTGGGCCTTCAGCTTTTGAAGAAGTGGTTTCACGGTGTAAATGTTTGTGGTCACTGACGCGCACCCTTAAGAGAGCCACCTGCTGCGCTCAGTTTCACTCAGTTGGATCTGGGGACTGCAGGCTCCAGTCAAGCAGGAGAGTCTCCGGCACCAGCAACCATGAGACCAGACCAACCCAGCACCTGCGCCAGCAGCAGCCCTCTTCAGCTGTTTGGTAAGGGCACACCTAGCACAAAGCCTCCTCCAGTCCTCCCTTACTATTATCTGATTCCTTTCTCCTTTTTTTCTCTCACTTCTGCATCCCCACTCTCTCCCTCCGTCTATCCTCTCCTGATTCTCTTCTCTTTTCCCTCCCATGGCTCTTTCACTCAGTCTTTCCTGCCCACCTCCTTTGACCTCCCTCTCATTCTCTTTCCCTCCTTTCTTCTCTTCCTTGCATGCTGTTCTCTCTCCCTCTCCTCTCCACCTTCACAATCTCCCCCTTCCCCGTCCCCTTTTGGCTTTTACTCTCAGTGCACCCAAATTCATCTCATGTACAAGGAAAGAGTTCAGACTTAATGACAAAGTGGTTGTTTTCCAGTGTAAAGAATGCGAATACTGACTTATTCGGATTGTTTTAAGCAATATGGGGCAATTTCTTAGCTAAACCTTATATGGAATACCATGGCAGAGTAAGACTTAATATTGCATTTGTGGGTTATTTGGTGGTGTTTTAGAGTAAATTATGTTGTTTTGTATTTTTGGGTGTAAATGGAAGAACACATCATATTAAAATGTAGCAACATCTACCTGATTCATTGTTATTGCAAAGCTTTTAGTTTGTAAAGACTTGGTTTCCCATTTTAAAAAAAATATTCCAAATGTTTTAATGTTAGGAGAAATGGAGACCACATTTATTATATGTGAGATGCTTCCAAGCTACTTTCCTTTGTCTCTGAAATAAACTTTCCTTGCTTGAGGTGAGCTTGATCTAGTTGTTACAAAGGATTGTGAATGAAGAGAGAGGGTTTTTTTTCTGGCTCTGCCACAGCCCTGCTGTATGACTGGGAAAGTCATTTAATGATTTTGTTTCCCCAATTGTAAAAAGTGGGCAATAAAACTTACCTGCCTTCCAGAGCTGTTATTAGGTATGGTTCATTAATGTTTGTAAACCTATTTGAGATCTGCCAAGGGAAGGCACAGTAGAAATTAAAACGATTATTTTATGATCTCCTTCTGCAAATGACTCTCATGAAATGAGTACTAAACAAAACCTGTCAGGCTTAGATTTTGGTGCATTTTCTTTTAGAAAAGCAAAGGATGTAAACAAAGTACAGTAATCTTTGTGGGAATCAGAGTTAATGTAGCATCCAATCCTGGGCTTTGTTAGTCTTACACAGTGCATTAAAAACTAACCATAGTGTTAATATTAATTATTATCTGTATTACTGTAACACCTACAGACCCACACTGGGATCAGGGCCCCATTGAGTTAGGTGCTGTACAAACAGATAGTGAGAGACATTCCGTGCCCTGAAGATAAGATGGACAAAGGGTGAGAGAATGGGAGTATTATTATCTGCATTGTGTACCATGGTTAATTGTGTAGATATATAATTTGTCGGTTCAGAAGTACAGCATATAAAAATGTGGTGCTTTTAAAAAAAATCATTTTTAGAGTAGGATTTATAACTTTAGTGAGTGATAATGATATTCTTAAAATTGAAGTAGCCTTTCCCAAGAATTTCTAAAGGTTCTTCATTATTACTCAGAAGTCTGAACTGAAAATGAATAATGTAGCAGGTCCAGGTCTGACAGACTTTATCCAGCTGATGTAAAAATGTCATCATAAAACTGTATTTACCCAGCAAAGAAAAGTTATGTTAAAATAACATTCAGAGACTCTCTAAAACTAAGATGATCAGGAAACTATAAAGTTAAGACTCCCACTCTATCTTTACCTCATATATCTGCAATTGCAGAAATAAATTTGTTAGTCTCTAAGGTGCCACAAGTACTCCTGTTCTTTTTGTCCTACATGTGTTATTTGCTGCAATAGCCAGGCAGCAAGAATTTGGAAAGGAATCCTGGGAGCATTATGAACCAGAATTTGTTTGTTTTATGACAATTAAAAGCTCCTCCCCTTACTGCTTCTCTGGCCATCGTAACCAGACTAGACACATGTGGTTAAAGGTAATATTATCTGGGGTGAAATTAGCTGTATTTGCACAAATCCAGGCAAGTGAAGTGCAGAGAGATGGGGGAATAGGGCTGTTGTGCAACTGCCCTCCCCACTTCACCCTGCAGTTTATGGGATGGAATCATTGCCCCTCTATGTCACTTGTAGATATGCATAATCACTGAACCTGAAACTGTCCAATGCCACCTTTCATGGCAGCCTATATGGGGCTGGCACTAAAATCTCTCTGCAACCACTATGGGTGCAGAGACCCCATGTGTCTTTAGTAGTGGACCTCTCCATGCAGCCTCAATTGTGAGGAGCATGTGGTGCAGAGGGATTTGTGTTGGTTTGACTCACCAGAGTGAATTTCACCCTTAAGAAACAGTCCTGTTTCATTTATATTTCCTACATTAACTTTTCATGACAGCTTTTCATGGGGCTGCCCATAGTTTCAGGACAAATTAGAGGAATCAAGTTATGAGTTACTGATTTAGGTCCCAATCTTGCAATGACGTTAATGGACATTTTGCATGAGTAAGAACTGCAATTTCAGTCCCTAAAAAGCTCCAGACTAGACAGCAATTTCTCTGATTGTGCAAAAGCTGAAAGACAATAACACTGACCTACATATCACGGAGCCTATAGAAAACAAAACTGAAGGGTGTAACATTCCTGTACGGGAGTACCAGAGAAGTCTGAGACTAGAGATTTCATTTCTATTTTTTAAACAGATATCAGAATTATTTGGGACCTAGTTTTCTCCAGAATTTGTCAGTCTCACTGCAATGCAAAGATTACCTTCTTATAAACCAATGGATAAAACATGCCAGAGCATGTTCAGACACAGACCCATGCCACTGCCAGAAATTGTAAATCAGTGAACATCCAAGAGGCAGAATCATGTTTTATCCTGACTACACTCTCTCCTGAAGCATGTTAAACCTTTATGCAAGCCAAACAAATTCTTTGTACGAGATGAGTACATGCTCTGCTTACGTGGTGAAACACAGTGGGATCTTCTGGACCACAATGTATCTTTGCTTTGTCATACATTATCAAATCTTTTATGGATCAAAAATTTAAGAAATGTTATTTCTGAGATGAAGATTCCTGAAGGTAAAAAGGATTATTTGGATTTTTGCAACTGAATAAAACCGAGCTTGGTCTATCCATGCTGTATTTCTTTTGAAGATGGACCCTAGCATTTTCATTTGGGGGAACCAAAGTTTGCCCAGCTTTCAAGCAGATAAACATTTGGAAGATAGTCAGGGGATGCACTAATTCAGCATATACCTAGCTACCATAGACAGGCTCCTGTCCCTGGCCACTGGCATCCATTCTGGATCTGTGCTCATCAACAGTGGAGACCTCAATGGGAGAGACTGCAGGTTCCTTGCACTGCTGCATTGAGTGGACTTACTGCTACCAAAGGGAGATGGTATATCCAGGGCTGAATCAAGGCACAGGATTAATAAACTATCCTAGTTTACTCTTATTTGGGGTATGTAGAGATCTGTATGTATATCGAGAATATAACTTTCAAAAGAGCTGAATATAAAATAGCAAAAGCAGTATCATTTAGACCCATTCACTCAGTTACTGTTGTCTTTGCTGCCATTTTGCTCTGCCAAGTTGAAGCAACCAGTAACTAAGAAAACTCTCTCAAACGCCTCATGGAAATGTTCACTGAAAAATCCAGGGACATGAGAGTAACGCTAACGTCAGAGATAATGAAATGGGAGAGCCAGGTTGTGAAAAAGAATTTCCAGAACAACAACAACAAAAAATGGAAGAGCTGTAGAGGGTAACAAAGAAGACTAACAACCAATTGCAGGCTCACAAGACAGCAATGGAAGAGATCGAGGACTTTTCAGTTGCAGTGATCAAAACTGTTATAATAATTAAGAGGAAAGTGGGACTCAGCAAAACGAGGCCACAGCCAAGAACATCTAGAACTTGTATATCTGAGTGAGCAAGGAAGACACAGCTTTTGATTCACTTTGTGTTTAATACTGTTCGTCAGTTCCTTGACATATCCTCCCACAAAGATGCTACAGGAATCAAAATAGAAGCACAATGCAAAATACTGGATTAGGGACTGTTTGTCTCTGTAACCCTAAGATCTGAAAGGGACATTATGTTTGAAGGATAGAATCTTCTTTTTCCTGACATACTTCATGGAAGCCAAAAGGTTAAAAAAGACAGATTAGCTACTGTGTGGATGTCTTCCACCCAGTTCAGGTCCAGCTAGGATAGTGAAGGAATATCTGTTGCCTTTTCTAGGGCACATCCTTGGAAACCACACTACTTAAAAAAGCAAACAAAACCCCCCCACAAATTGACTTCTATGTGTTGTAAAGTAGAACAATAATTACACTTATTTTTACAGTATAGGTTTAATTGTGTAAGTAATTCTCTTGATGTATGAGACATAAGTATGTTTTGGACAAATACTTATTGGGTTACAGGGTGTTCCTTTATGGTGTGAACACATTTAATTTTACATTTATAAAATTATTTTATAATTGTCATTTTTTTCAATTATCTGGCTCATTACCATACATGACATGCAGTGATACATTAGCATAAAACCTATTATTCTTTTAAACATTTTATTGATTCATTTTTACCTCTTTTACACTTTTTAGCATAGCTCTTCTTAACTTGCCTACAGGCTCCTCCTCCCCCCCAATAAACAGAACACAAGGAAACCAGCTGTAGTGGAAATTATTGTTTTAATTCAGAGGGGAAATGTATACGGTACTAGGGTGACAAAGAGTATCATTTCTTCAGTAACTGTCAGTGACACATACATTCTCGTGTTTTCATTTCTCTATTTCATGGAAACTTTTCTCTTTGGAGGCAAGTTATTATGGCCCAGACCCTGCAGCGCTTCCTCATGTGAGTACTTCATACTCACAAGAAGTTAGTAGCTCCATTAACATCAGTGGAACTATTCTTGTAACAGGACTGAGTCCTCAGTGTGTAAACCTGAAGGGTATTTTTGATATCCTTTTAATAAACAATGCAAAAAGTCTCATTTTCAGGTGAAGCTAGTGGGTTTATAAAAATACTTTGGTTTTTAACTGAATAAATTGCATGGTTTTCATGGAATGGACACATGTTCAATTCCCATAAGCAAATCACTGTATATAGCCAAGAACACTGATGGTCCAAAGCCACATGATGATTGGCTAGTTGGCCTTTTTTGATTATGTCTGTCACAGCCGTTTACCAACACACACACAAAACTCTATGTCCCTGGATCAAGGTGCAGTAAGGGACTGGTTAATATGGGGGGCAAAAATAAGGAACCCTGTGAGGATGGAAGATGAATGGAAGCAGTTATGGGGGTATGGCAAGTGAGGGTCTAAAAAAGAAAAAGTCACTCTTTAAATCCTTCTACCAAATGGCAAGTTACTATTTCTTGTTTGCAGTGTTGTTGTAGCTGTGTCGGTCCCAGGATATTAGAGATAGAAGGTGGATGAGGTAATATCTTTTATTGGACTATGTTTTGTTGGTGAAAGAGACAAAATTTTGAGCTATTTCAGCACTGGTTGGTGGCCCTTTCCGCCACTTTTAACCTTCTTTCCAAATAAGGAACTTTTCAGCAGTCCAAATGAATGTGAATTTATAAATTAAAGTGACTTGAAAGTAGCTGTCAAGCCATAGAGTGCTCCTGGAAGAGCACTGACTGCAACAGGGCTGCATGTGGGCATAGGAGTCTACCTGCACAGAGCTCATTGCAGTATCGTGGCCCATGGGCCCAACATGCTCCCACTGTAGCCAAGAGAAGTTTTGCCATTTATTTAAATAGGAGCATGATACGTACTCAATTCCCACAAGCAAAATAACAGTATGGTAGTTTGAGAAATGTACTTTATAATATTTAAGATGCAGAATCACAGGGACTGAAGGACAAGTATCTTAGCAAGGTGAAAGGTAAATGAAAGTTTGGGTAAAAAGAACATCAGATTGGAAATAAGGTGTACATTTTTAACAGTGAGGGTAATTAACCATTGGAACAATTGACCAAGGGTCGGCGTGGATTCTCTATCACAGGCAAATTTTAAATCCAGATTGGATGTTTTGCTAAAAGATCTGCTCCAGGAATTATTGTGGGGAAGTTCTATGGCCCGTGTTATACAGGGGGTCAGACTAGATGAGCACAATGATCCCTTCTGGCCTTGGAATCTATGTATTTGTCCAAGAGTTCTCAAAGAATTTAAGAAAGAAGTGGCTGAGCTGATCACAAATGCATACATTCTCTCCTTAAAATCAGCTACTGTTACCAGAGCTATGGCAACTCCTATGTAGCTGGAAATATTAGAAAGAGAGGCAGAAAAATGGAAAGCAAATTAATATATACAAAATGATCCAAAACATAAATTCATTCAATGGGAAAAAGAAACCTGGACAGCATAAATGATGAAACAGCAATAGGAGTGACAAACAGATACAAATTTGCAATGCAAGATGACAGCAAAAAAAGCCATTAAGAGTTTGAGCTGCATGTGCAGTGGTATCACATGAGAAACACTACTGATCTTTGTGTCATCATTATCCTTGTTGTCCCAGAGAGGGAAACTGAAGCACAGAGAGGCAAAGTGACTTGCCCATGGATTCACAGTGAGTCAATGGCAGAGCAGACAAAGGATCCAGGTCTCCTGGCACCCAGCCAGGTGTACCATTGAAAAAACAAATGTAGAAAATGGGTGCCACTGACAGAAGAATATAATGCAAATCCCAACATGGGATCACTTATCTAAAATCACTAATTAACTATGAATCTGGCTATGATGAAGCTTATACATGACCATTAACCAGCCTCTTCCAACTAAGCAAGGTACATTAGTAAAAAGGAATAATTTTACTGAAAAATAAAAACTGATGAAATCTGTACCCAGGGTGCTACAAATAGGTAAGGCTCAGTAGGTGGCGGTCAAACTCTTGGAAATGGTGACCAGGAATAGGAGACTGATAATGAGTTAGGAGTGATGTGGTAGGATGTGGAGGTGAAGGAATACATTGCTCTTCCCCCACAGCTATTACCTAGCTGATGATAGACAATGGAGGATGAGAAGAAGTTTTAGGAAGATTGAAAACTGATTGGTGAGCAGAGCTTTGATACACTTGTTACAGGTGTGACAGTCATTTTCTCTGGGCATGTGTCGGGGGAGGGCTGAAAATGGTGTTCCTGAAGTAGGCTGCACGGGAGCTGCTGCTTCTCCTTCATGCTCCCTAAGGAGAGATCTTTTAGATTCTGGCCTAGATGGAGGCACAATGGATTGGACAAACTGGAGATGTTTATTATCAGAACAGCCAAGAGAGATTTGTTATTTTGTGTATTAGACTGATGATGTATCTCTTCAAGAATGGGATAATAAAGTCCAACAGAATAGGCAAGAAGATGAATGTACTTGCTGAATATTTATTGCTGCTGCACTTAATTTGTTTGTCCTGGCTTCAAAAATAACATTTCTTGTTTCTTCAGAAATTATAGTGCTAATCTGGAATTTTCTTTCAGCCTTGGAGATCCTTCCAAAAAGGGATAATACTTTAAGATTGATACTTTTGAATGAAAACAAGAGGATGTTTGAAATAGAGCTGTTCACCAAAAACACCAATGTGAAAGAGAAAATTAGGAACAGGTCTGGTTTCCAGATTTTAAATCAATATTCTGGTGATGTAATATTTATATTATTGTAGTGTCCAGAGGCCCTGTTGTTCAAGATGCTGCCCAGAAGAGTTTACAGTCGATGAGCATATCTACACAGTTTGTGCACCTATTTAACTAGTTTTTAGTTATTTGTGTAATCAGTGATTTAGTTAATTTGGTGCATAAATTTTGCATAGACAAGGTTTAAGAAAGCATTTACAAGTAATTTTTGTTAAGAAAATTGGAATGCAAATCTTTAGCTTGCAATTAGAGAGAGAACTGGTTAAACTAGTTGTGAGCTGTGAAACTATCCATAAATTCAAAGACTTCAAAGGAATGCATATATATTCAATACACATTGCTCGGTCTGAAGCAAATCCCATAAAGGAAATATGCAAAGGGAATTTGATTATAAGGTGTAAGGAATAGTTTGCATAGGGAAAAACATAATGGGTGAAATCCTGCCCACTAAAACTGAGGGCAAAACTCCCATTCACTTTAAAGGGGCTAGGGTTTTACCCAATGTGTCAGCCTGAGAGTAAGTGGGTGTATCTTTCGATGACTGTCGTGCCTGCTTTCTCTAGGGCTGAATTTAGCCCATAGTGTGTAAGACAGTCCAAGTAGGTTTTACTTGCATGCTAAAGGAGTGGAAAGATATAAATTACACCAAATAAAAAGGACACCATATTATTAGGTTTATTTTGGCACCCATTTAGGAAAATGGGGCTGGATTATATCTGTTCAGACTCCAAGCTCAGCACTTCAGAAGGGAGTTCATGCTTACCAGACCTAACGTACTGTTCATGAAGATGAGATGCTTATCTAAGACTTTTATCATTTCTTGTCTTCACAATCTGAACCATCATTTGTTCTATCAAATTTGTGACTTGGGAGTCCGCCTGTACAGAATTACATATACACTAGCTTGTTTTCGGTATTTATTGTTTTATGTTCTGAACCTTGTTGCGTGTACAGATCTCTGACTGCAGTGAAATAGTCTGACATTGAACAGCATGGACCAAATCCTGCTGAGAATTCAATGGATAGGTTGGTGCAGGAAGAAGATGGAGGAAGGAAGTCTTCCTTCTGCCTCAGTACCTCCGAGAAGCAGGGCAGGATTTCCACCTAGTGGTAAGAGGGGGTACTGCCACTAGTTCCACCAGTACACCAAGGAATTGGGGAAGATCTTCAGCAAAAATGCTGTGGATGCAGACTGCTCCTTTTATGAAGCAGTAATAAGGTGTACCCACCTGCCTCTCTTTCCCCACCACCAAAGAAACTGTGAGTTAATCTTCTCTGCAATTGGAGGATGGCTTTGCATATTAGTTGAGCTAGCCCTACTCCCTTGCTTTCCCTCTTCTTTGCCTCTCCCAGTAGTAAAGGGTAAAGTAGGGAAGTGAAGTGAAGCAGAGTGAAGTTTGCATAGCCAAAGAGCTAGGAGCTAGACCATACATTTTCTAGAAGCTGGGCGTTATGTTTCAAGTATAATCTGAGTGTCTGGGGAAAGTCTCACAGAGACAAAATAGCGAGAGGCATCAGGAGCACTGAGAAGACTTGACAATATATTGCCCACTCTAGAATGAATGTTCCAAATAATGTGTGTTATGTGGAGACTGGAACCAACTGAAAAAAAGCCTAAGCAAATGCAAAGAACTATATTGGTTGAAAGAAAATAAATGAAGTTTCAATACACTGTTTTGAGGAATGAAACTGCCAATCTTTTTGTTTAATTCTGTTTTTGTTCAGAACACAGCAGCCTATTTATTCAGTAGCATAATGATATCACCGCATGCTCTGCTCTTTTCACGGGCTTCCTGTTAAATCCTGATTCAGATTCAAAGTTTCAGTGCTCATCTGCAAAGCTCTCTATGGGATTGTTCCAATTTACCTCAAGAACTACTTCACTCTACGGGCTTGTCTACATTTCAAAAGTTGATCATGTTTGAACAGGATTGTAATCAATTGAGTTAAATGACACGGGGTTGCCCATGACAGACTTGTCAGTGTACACCAGAAAAAATCATGCTCACTGTCATGTCAACTAACCATGATTAATTATCATGATTTAAACCCTGGTGCCAATATAGTGCTGAACATGATTTATCCCGGCCTACAGTGACTGGCAAAGTTGTGGTCAGCAGCATCATACTCATGTCATCTAGCTTGATTATTTACAATATTGTTCAAACACAATATAATTCTGTTATGTAGAAAAAATCCTAATATGAAGGTATCCTCTGTGACAGCTATATTCCTCTGGAACAATGGAGCTATTTAAATAACATTACAGTGATGGGTGTGGTATAAGAACCAAGACAGATGGGTAGTTAAATGGATCTGAGAAGAAAATACAAAGGAGCCACATACAAGCATGGCCATGCATTGGTGGAGAGAGGGGGCATTAGAGGTATATTGCCACTGGGGGAGGTATATTGCCACTGTTAATGATATCATGTGCACCGCTCTCTGAAGCTGTGCAGCCACACTGGCTTGAGTTTAAGACAAGGGGGGCAATGGACCCTTCCTCGCCATCCCTCTGGGTGGCTTGCACCTCAAGAGACAGGAGGAGCAGTCCCTGTGCTCAGAAAGCAGAGCCAATAATTGTACCTGGTCATTCTATAGGAGACCATCTCAGTACTGCCAACTCAAAAGATCAAAAAATATGAGCTGGACCACCTCATGAGATCAAAACTCATGAATCAGGCCCCAAAAGATCATGAGATTGGCTGCACAAATTATTTTGGGGAAGTTCTATGGTCTGTGTGATCATCTAGTCTGACCTGTAGTACAACAGTCCCTTCTGCCCATGGAATCTATGAATAATTGGGTCATCAGTATAGCCAACTCTGATAGGATATTTGGTATTTTTCTTAAAGCCCCAGCCTGACTCCTGATTTTTGAATGTTTGAGGTTGCCAGTACTGTGTCATTACTGGAAAAGTTTGAAACTTCACACCCATGTATTTTCACTGCAGACCTATTAGTTTTCCCAGTAACTAGATTGTAACTAAACTGCATGAGCCTTTGCCTCCCACATATACTTCCATTAAGTGTGTTACTGGACCAAAGACTTTTTTTTGGCCATTCCTTGTAACCACCTTCCTCTAACTACTCTGCTTCTGTACTCTTTATGGGTGCAGGTTGTGCTGGAAAGAATCTTTAGTGTAATTCCAGTCTATTGGTAGGCTTATGTAGGCAGCCTTGAAAGAGTGTCTGCATTACTAAGAGGATCCATATTAATCTACATACAGCAAAACTACATTTTAAAATGTTACTTAGGTTGCAAGGTCAAGCACTGAAAAGTTAGAAAATGCCAGATCTAGGGTTGCCCATGCAGCCTTAATTCCGCCCCCTTGTGCATTCACCCTGTGCGCTGAATGGGGCAAGGGTCCTGTGGAAAAAATAGTATGTGGGCATGACTGCACCATAGTGTATCTGCAACAGAGTTCTTTTCTTTCCCCAGTAAAGTGACTGCTGCTGCTTTGGCAGTGATGTGAGCCTGGCACTTTGGAACGTTTGTGTGTTCAGTTATTATTTTGGCAAGTTGCCAAATTTTTCCTGAAGGACACAAACAAGGAATGGGAAAGGGCAATTTTTAACAGTTTGTGTCTCAGCAAAAGATAAATAGAATTCCATGGGACAAAGAAAAGACACTTTGTTAACCCGAGGGCATTCCCCCTGCTGACTACCAAACCTGTTGCAAACAATGGCAGTATTAGAGCTTCTCAAAAAAAAAGGTCACATAAAAACATAAGAAAGGCCATACTGGATCAGACCAATGGCCCATCTAGCTCGTATCCTGTCTTCAGACAGTGGCCAATGTTAGGTGCTTCAGAGGGAATGAACAGACCAGGGCAATTATTGATTTTGATCCATCCCCTGTTGTCCACTCCAAGCTTCTGACAGTCCAACGCTAGGGACACCCAAAGCATGAGGTTGCATCCCTGATCATCTTGGCTAATAGCCATTGATGGACCTATCCTCCATGAACTTACCTAGTTCTTTTTTTAAACCAGTTATAGTTTTGGCCTTCACAACATTCCCTGACAATGAGTTCCTCAGTTTGACTATGTGAAGAAGTACTTCCTTTTGTTTGATTTAAACCCACTTCTTATTAGTTTCATTGGGTGACCCCTGGTTCTTGTGTTATATATTGTGTTATATATTGAGTGGTAACAGCTAATTTAGACTTCATCATTTTGTAGGTATATTGTTGGAGTTATGTTTTCCAATGTGCATTACTTTGCATTTATCAACATTGAATTTCATCTGCCATTTTGTTACCCAGTCACCCAGTTTTGTCAGCTCCCTCTGTAACTCCTTGCAATCTGTTTTGTACTTAAGTATTCTGAGTAATTTTGTATCCTCTCCAAATTTTGCCACCTCACTATTTACCCCTTTTTCCAGATCATTTATGAATATGTTGAATAGGACTGGTCCCAGTACAGATCCCTGGGGGACACCACTATTTATCTCTCTCCATTCTGAAAACTGACCATTTATTCCTACCCTTTGTTTCCTGTCTTTTAAGCAGTTACTGATCCATAAGAGGACCTTCCCTCTTACCCCAAGACAGCTTACTTTGCTTAAGAGCATTTGGTGAGGGACCCTGTCAAAGGCTTTCTGAAAGTACACTAGATACACTGAATTACCCTTCTCCATATGTTTGTTGACCCCCTCAAAGAATTCTAGTAGCTTGGTGAGGCATGATTTCCCTTTACAAAAGCTGTGTTGACTCTTCCCCAACAAATCGCATTCATCTATGTATCTGATAATTCTGTTCTTTACTATAGTTTCAACCAGTTTGCCTAGTACTGAAGTTAGTTTTACTGGCCTGTAATTGCCAGGGTCACCTCTGGAGCCTTTTTAAAAAATTGGTATAATGTTAGCTATCCTCCAGTCATCTGGTACAGAAGCTGATTTAAGTGATAGTTTACATATCACAATTAGTAGTTCTGCAATTTTATATTTGAGTTCTTTCATCTGCTCCTGGTAAGAATCCTTTATAATGGAAAATGTTAGATAATTTAAATATAGGAGTCACCACCACCATCACCTATATTATCATACTGAAAACAGCAAAAACAATTGCTGCAGGCTAGCAACTGATACAGAAAGTAGAATAGAGAAGTCTTGTGTCCTAACACCTTGAATAATATTTTATGGTCAATGAACCAGAAACAGTGTGCTATTCCTGAAATTCACATTTAGTGAGTACTCATGTAATATTGTTATTCCTAACATTAAACTTAAGGCTGCTTTATCTGTGTATAACATTTCAGTTTTTGTCAGGTGGCCCCGGGATTCGAAGTGCCAGATGGCCGTCTGTGAGATCATGGCTGTCACATCAAAGGCACTTTATTAATTATTATTTTATTGACAAGAATCTATACAAACATTCAGATTTATAAGAACATAAGAAAGGCCGTACCGGGTCAGACCAAAGGTCCATCTAGCCCAGTATCCTATCTGCCAACAGTGGCCAATGCCAGGTGCTCCAGAGGGAGTGAACCTAACAGGCAATGATCAAGTGATCTCTCTCCTGCCATCCATCTCCACCCTCTGACAGACAGAGGCTAGGGACACCATTCCTTACCCGTCCTGGCTAGTAGCCATTAATGGACTTAACCACCATGAATTTATCCAGTTCTCTTTTAAACTCTGTTATAGTCCTAGCCTTCACAACCTCCTCAGGTAAGGAGTTCCACAAGTTGACTGTGCGCTGCGTGAAGAAAAACTTCCTTTTATTTGTTTTAAACCTGCTGCCTATTAATTTCATTTGATGACCCCTAGTTCTTGTATTATGGCAATAAGTAAATAACTTTTCCTTATCCACTTTCTCCACATCACTCACGATTTTATATACCTCTATCATATCCCCCCTTAGTCTCCTCTTTTCCAAGCTGAAGAGTCCTAGCCTCTTTAATCTCTCCTCATATGGGACCCGTTCCAAACCGTTAATCATTTTAGTTGCCCTTTTCTGAACCTTTTCTAGTGCCAGTATATCTTTTTTGAGATGAGGAGACCACATCTGTACACAGTATTCGAGATGAGGGCGTACCATCGATTTATATAAGGGCAATAATATATTCTCAGTCTTATTCTCTATCCCCTTTTTAATGATTCCTAACATCCTGTTTGCTTTTTTGACCGCCTCTGCACACTGCGTGGACATTTTCAGAGAACTATCCATGATGACTCCAAGATCTTTTTCCTGACTTGTTGTAGGTAAATTAGCCCCCATCATATTGTATGTATAGTTGGGGTTATTTTTTCCAATGTGCATTACTTTACATTTATCCACATTAAATTTCATTTGCCATTTTGTTGCCCAATCACTTAGTTTTGTGAGATCTTTTTGAAGTTCTTCACAGTCTGATTTGGACTTAACTATCTTTAGCAGTTTAGTATCATCTGCAAACTTTGCCACCTCACTGTTTACCCCTTTCTCCAGATCATTTATGAATAAGTTGAATAGGATCGGTCCGAGGACTGACACTTGGGGGACACCACTAGTTACCCCTCTCCATTCTGAGAATTTACCATTAATTCCTACCCTTTGTTCCCTGTCTTTTAACCAGTTCTCAATCCATGAAAGGACCTTCCCTTTTATCCCATGGCAGCTTAATTTACATAAGAGCCTTTGGTGAGGGACCTTGTCAAAGGCTTTCTGGAAATCTAAGCACACTATGTCCACTGGATCCCTCTTGTCCACATGTTTGTTGACCCCTTCAAAGAATTCTAATAGATTAGTAAGACACCATTTCCCTTTACAGAAACCATGTTGACTATTGCTCAACAGTTTATGTTTTTCTATGTGTCGGACAATTTTATTCTTAACTATTGTTTCGACTAATTTGCCCGGTACAGACGTTAGACTTACCAGTCTGTAATTGCCGGGATCACCTCTAGAGCCCTTTTTAAATATTGGCGTTTCATTAGCTAACTTCCAGTCTTTGGGTACAGAAGCCGATTTAAAGGACAGGTTACAAACCTTAGTTAACAGTTCCACAACTTCACATTTGAGTTCTTTCAGAACTCTTGGGTGAATGCCATCTGGTCCCGGTGACTTGTTAAGTTTATCAATTAATTCCAAAACCTCCTCTCGTGACACTTCAATCCGTAGTACCATCTTCTGGAAAATGTATATCAAACCTAACTAGATAAAATTCTTTCCTCCTGCTACCACTGAAAAAAACAAATCCTATGTTTCAGGGGCATTATTGTATATCTAAGCAAGATCTGATGTCACTTTATAATCCACAATCTCTGTTTTAGTTACATATAAACATAAGGTGCATTCCTCACATTGTGAATAGGAACATTAGTGTAAATGATTAATTCTCTGTAACTTGAAGTCTTTAAACCATGATTTGAGGTCTTCAGTAACGCAGCCAGAGGTTAGGGGTCTATTTCAGGAGTGGGTGGGTGAGGTTCTGTGGCCTGCAATGTGCAGGAAGTCAGACTAGATGATCACAATGTTCCCTTCTGACCTATGAGTCTATGACGCTATTACCTTTTCATTCTCTAGAAAGCGTGAGTTTCGTGGCTGTTCTTTCTGGATATAACACTGGTGTAGTTTGCAAACTTCAGAATGACTTTGTCTGGGAATATAATAATTTTGCCTCTGTTACTTTAGCTAAACCCACTCCTGGTTTGAAAATAAAATCTAACATATAATTCTAGTGGATCAACAATCTGCTTAATGCTTAACTAGCAGAAAAGTAACTTCTCAATTCAATATCTGCTCCAAAAAGCAGGGTCTTTGCCCTGGATATTAGCAGTTAAATTTGCTACCTGGTACTTGACTTTTAGCAGCATTTTTCAAGGTATGTACTTTCAGAACCACATTGCAGGATTGCAATTTAAATGTTGGGTGAAATCCTGACTCCACTGAAATCAATGAAAGTTTACCATGGACTTCAATGAGACTAGGATTTCACTCTCTGCATTTATTCTTACAGTTTTGAAGGGAAATGAATAAATAAATAACACAGGCATAGCTTCTGGGACACTGTTTTATTTCCATTCTGTTCTTTATACCATTACAATTCAGCTTTACCAGGTATGATTATCCTTACTCAGGATTCTTTACACAAAGTTCCAGATGAGTGTTTTCTCTCTCTACAGTTCCTACTCTGGGATATTGGGAGTGTGAATGACTAGCGGAAAGTGATCCATTATCCGGTATTGTAGTTGCCAGATATCACAATGCCAAACTACGAACAGTGTAGGCAGGGCCGGCCCACAACATTTTGGCACCTGAGGCGGGGAGCTCAAATGACGCCCCCTTGCCTGCTCGCTTGGGCCAAAACTTTGAAAGGTCTCAATTCTGCCTTCTTCCTGTTCTGCTCCTCTCATGGTACTGCTCTGCTACCTTCCCCAATAAAAGAGAACTAACAACTTAAAATGCCTTTTTCAAAAATTTTAAGTAACGCTTAACTTTCAAACACCTGAACAGCAAATGTAACTTTTCTTGTCTGCATCATAAACACTGACATTTTTATCTGTTTGAATAATCAAAGTGGTGCTTTCCGTGCCGCCTTGGTTGCAAAGATTTGAACTGCTTCCTGAAGGTCCACAGTCTGGGCCAGCTCATGCTCTATTGAGATGGTTGCAAGGCCGACCGGCCTCTCCTGTGTCATTGTGGAGCATAGATGTGTTTTTATTAACTTCAGCTTGGAGAAGCTGCGTTCTCCACTGGCAACTGTTACAGGAAGTGTTAGAAGTATGCGCAGAGCAACAAAAGCATTTGGAAAGAGGGTGGTCATCTTATTTGTGCACATATATTTCAGAACAGCCTTTGGAGTTGATCTTGCTGAAATGTGTCTTGAAAGGGCTTTCAGTTCATCACCTAAATCACTCACATCAATATCGCGCATGTCATCATGTGTCAACACTGTCTCTAGTGCCCTGCATTGCTGGTGTAGGTCTTCTTCAGGTATAGTGAGAAGTTTTGGAATATCATACAACATCCCAAATATACTGCTGTGTTCCTTGAGCTGCATGAAACATTCTTCAACTGACTGTATTGCACAATCTAGCAACTGGTTAAAGAATTCAACTTTGAATTGTTGTTTGGGGTCTCTTATGGGATTATCCCGTGCCTTGTAATCAAAATGTCTTCTTCTTCAGTGACTCTTGTATTCTTGAATGGGTGGTAAAATAGCTTCAGTGTGAAGTTCCTCTGCCAACTTCTGTGCACTCTTCAGAACGTTTTGAAATGCCTCATCTGACCAGTAAGACTGTAGGTATGACTTTGCTTTGTCCAGTTGTTCCATTGCTCCCGATATATCAAGGTCAACATTTATTTCAAACAGTAAGTCATGCCACAACACTAAGCCACACAGAAATTTGAAGTTATGTATGTTTCTGGTGATTCCATTTCCCTCTGCCACTGTTCTCCCACAAACAGTTCCTGTCATAGCATTATCCTCCATAATGGCAACTATGGCATCATCTATCTTCCCAATTTGGTGTTTGATAGGCTTTATCGCCTCCACTCAACTTTCCCATCGTGTGGCACTCAGTGGTTTCAGTGTCAGAGAGAATGTTCCCAGATGTTGCTTCAAAATTTGCCATTGATGAGTTGATGCAGAGAAAAATACATAGATGCTTTGAATTACATTAAAAAATTCAGCAGCCTCACTAGAAGCTGATGCTGCATCACTGACCACTAACTTCAATGAATGAGAACAGCATGGGACAAAAAAAGCTCGAGGGTTTAACTCTTGGATCCGTGTCTGCACTCCTCTGTTCTTTCCTCTCATGTTGGCACCATTATCGTAGCCCTGACCTCTCATGTCAGCTATCTCAATTCCTGTATCTCCCAGCTTTTTAAGAAGCACATTTGTCATACCAGCTCCTGTAGTATCATCAATGTGAATGGCCATTGTTTGGATTAGAAATCTGGAACAAGAAAGTGATTGGAAGGATGGATGGATTGAGCATTTGGGGTCAGATTCCCAGCTAGTATAAACTGGTGTAGCTCCCTTGAAGTCAATGAAGCTATGTTGGTTTATGCTGAGGATCCAGCTTTAGGTCTTCAACAGGTCTGTAAGGAGGATCCCTGATATGAAATGAAAAGAAAGAACATGCAAAAAACAAGTACAGCGCAAGGATGATAGAGAGGAATTTTGCAGAAACTGCCAATGAGAGGATCCTGAAATAGCAAGGCACCTGAGGAAGTTATACAGGCATCACATTTCCAAGATAGATGAACATAAGTTATCACATGAAGCTACCAGCATGACCAAACAAAATTTATGAGCATGTAAATGAAAATGACAAAATTATAAATTCCCATTAATGTCTTTGAGAGGCACAACAAAAATCAGCTTTTATCACGGACGTAGGGCTCTATGAATTCACGGTGTTACCTTTTGGTCTGGTAAATGCGGGGGCCACCTTCCAGAGACTGGTCAACAGAGTGTTAAATGGCTTGCAGCATTATGCTAGGGCATATATAGATGACATTGCTGTATTCAGCAACACCTGGGGTGACCACAGAGAGCACCTGGAAGTCGTGCTATCAAAGCTCAAAGAGGCTGGGCTAACTGTGAAGCCCTCCAAGTGCAAGATAGGGGCAGCCAAAGTCCCTTATCTGGGGCACTGGGTAGGGGGGGGTAAAATATCCCCCGACCCTCTTAAGGTGGAAGCCATCGTGAAATGGCCTGTACCCCAGACTAAAAGGCAAGTCCAATCCTTCATAGGCTTGGCAAACTATTACAGGAGGTTTGTGGTGGGGTTCAGTGACGTTGTGTCCCCAATCACGGACTTATGCAAAAAGCATCAACCTAATAAGGTCATTTGGTCAGAGGCATGCCAAAAAGGCTTCAACAAGGTAAAAGCACTCCTGTCCGCAAAGCCTGTGCTGGCCAGCCCTGACTTCGAAAAGCCTTTTGAGTTGTGCACTGACGCGTCAGACACAGGGTTGGGTGCTGTGCTGATGCAGACAGGGGAAGACAGTAAGAAGCATCCCATTGCCTTCCTGAGCAAAAAACTGTCCCCGGCCGAACAGAATTACTCTGTTATAGAGAAGGAATGCTATGCCATTGTGTGGGCCGTCAAACAATTAAGACCTTACCTTTTTAATAGGAGGTTCAGAATTCTAACTGACCATTCACCTTTAGTATGGCTTCACCGAACTAAGGGCACCAACTCCAAACTGCTACGCTGGAGCCTGGTCCTACAGGAGTTTGACATGGAGATTACTCATATTAAAGGAAAGGAGAACTGGGTAGCAGATGCCCTGTCTAGAAAAGAGGAACTTTAGGTATACTGCCTCCGCCATGGACAGTGTCCAAGTCTCTGGCAGTAAGTTCAGGGGGAGGGTGTGACAGCGTACCCCATAAGGCTTTATGGGGAGGGGGTGCTTATAAATGTATGTATGACATAACTGGAATACGTTTTGTGCTGCCTGTGCCAGGTAACATATCTCCGTAAAGGTTATGGTCTACTATATCTATTCATCCTATTTGTACATATATATATCATTTTCTACTTGAGGTTAAGAATATGGGCTGTATGCTTGCTTGGTTTCTAAGTAAGCTTTGGGAGGCATTTGGTCAGCTTCTTTAGGAAGGAATTCGCCAGGTTAAGTACCTGATCAGGGAACAATGCATCTTGGAATGCTCCAATCCACATAAGAAGTCTTCCTGGAGACATGCAAGATTCCATGTGGGCAATGGCTTCAGCCTGTAAAGACTGAGTCATGCAGGGACATGTGACTTGCCCAGGTGACTCCAGAACTCCATCTTGGAGCTGGACTTTGCATAGGAGGGAGGAGGGGGGTCTCCTCCCACAAGAGAGAGTCTATTTAACTCTGGGAGAGACCCCTCCATTTTGTCTTCAGCTGGCTAAAGAAGGAGCCTCTCCAACCCCCCAGGATGCTTGAAGGAAACTGAAACAAAAGACAGTAACTACAGGGGTGTGAGAGATTGCTGGACCCAGGCTAAAGGGAGATTAGTCTGTAAAAGGGAGCATTCTGGAACTGGTGAGGAAATTATTTGTATTTAGTTTGATTAGGCATAGATTTGCGCATTTTATTTTATTTTGCTTGTGACTTACTTTGTTCTGTCTGTTACTACTTTGAACCACTTAAATCCTACTGTCTGTATTTAATAAAATCACTTTTTATTTAGTAATTTACTCAGCGTATGTATTAATACCTGGGGGAGCAAACAGCTGTGCATATCTCTCTATCAGTGTTATAGAGGGTGAACAATTTATGAGTTTGCCCTGCATAAGCTTTATGCAGGGTAAAACGGATTTATCTGGGTTTAGACCCCATTGGGAGTTGGGCATCTGAGTGCTAAAGACAAGCACACTCCTGTGAGCTGTTTTTGGGTAAACTTGCAGTTTTGGGACAAGTGATTCAGACCCTGAGTCTGTGTTGGAGCCAGACAGGAGTGGCTGGCTCAGCAAGACAGGGTGCTGGAGCCCTAAGCTGGCAGGGAAAACAGAAGCAGGGGTAGTCTTGGCACATCGGGTGGCAGCTCCCAAGGGGGTTTCTGTGATCCAACCCGTCACAGTCTTATCTAAACCTGTGGTTCTCAAACCGAGATACGCGTATCCCAGAGGGTACGCAGAGGTCTTCCAGGGGATACATCAACTCCTCTAGATATTTGCCTAGTTTTACAACAGGCTACATAAAAAGCAATAATGCAGTCAGTACAAACTAAAATTTCATACAGACAATGACTTGTTTGTACTGTTCTATATACTAAACACTGAAATGTAAGTACAATATTTATATTACAATTGATTTATTTGATAATTGTATGGTAAAAACGAGAAAGGAAGCCATTTTTCAGTAATAGTGTGCTGTGACACTTTTGTATTTTTATGTCTGGTTTTGTAAGCAAGTAGTTTTTAAGTGAGGTGAAACTTGGGGTATGCAATCCAAATCAGACTCCTGAAAGGGGTACATAGTCTGGAAAGGTTGAGAACCACTGATCTAAACTGTCTTTCACTATCTGCAATTTTGGTGCCTCCATCACCTGCCTTGATATTCTGTTTCACTGCTCAGTTATTCTTGCTGTGACTGCATTTTCCTAATATCTAGCCTAAATTTTTCCTTCTTTAACTTCAGACTCTTGCTTCAAGTCCAACCACCTTAAGAATCAATGTAAACAATGTGGCAGAGGCTTTTTAAGTGTTTTAAAGAACAGTTCTATGATGTTATTTTGGGATCCCGTGCTTATTTATACAGTTGAGGGCCAGCTTGAAGAGCTTATCAAAATCACACACAGATCACTCCTCTGAGTTAGTTCCTTATTTTTACTTCTCTTTTTCTTTTTTCTGTGCATGCTTAGGGCTTGGGTTACTGTATTACACCTATAGGGCTAGAGTGTGTTTTTTTTTTAAGCCATGGCCCTTCATGGGGCTAGTGCGGAGCCACGCCACAACACACCCTCAAGAGCACGAAAGAGATTGTACCTCACAGCAAGCAGAATCTTTCTGGTGTTGCTCCTTGGGCACATGGAGAGTATAATTTGCTCGATCCATTGGGATGTTAACCCTTAGTGCCCTTGCCAGACTCCACGGGCCACTGTGAGGTTGGGGAGGGGAAATCCAGGGCCTTACCTCCTTCTTGCCATTCCCTGCCTCTTTTCCAGCATCCTGCTCCCCAGGAAAAGCAGAAGCAATGGTCCCTTTGCTCCCCAGAATGCAGGGAGCACAGGGACAGCTACTAGGAGTGTGTGTGTAAGTGGGGGAAGCTTCTTACTCTCCCATCTGCCTTGGCATGGTTGCCCAGAGGTTGCTCACAAACTGGGACATAATGTTGCTTATGATCATTTTATCCTATCTTTAAGATTATAAGTAGAAATGTAAATCATAAAGAGTAAGGAAATTCCTCACGTTCTATGTAGGGCTAAGTACTGCCCTGGCTAGTGCAGCAGGAATGAGAATTGCCGGGCAGGATTCTATGGGTGAGCTGGGAGTGGGATGAGGACGTGTTTGGGGCTGCACTTTGCTGCTGCTCTGATCAGAAGCACCCTGGGTTCCTGGGTGACAGATGAATCATCTTGGTGACAACAGGCAAGTTGAAACATTAGCTGGCAGCTGAGAGATTCTGACCTGATGCTGCTGAGGCATACGCAGCATGACCCTTTAAGAGATTCTGACACATAAGAGAACTAGAAGATGTAGCACATGGTTTGTAATGGGTTTTTTATTTTGCATTTATTTTTATTCTAAAGCACTCTCCAGGATCCATAGGAGGCAGTCATGCAGTCACCCAGTTTGCAAGTATAAAATCAGATTGTGCAAGTGCACGTATGTACATGGACTTTTGCCTCCTTTTTTGAAAAAATCTCTCTCTGTAGGTTTTATTGCATTCTATTTTCATTAAAATCATGATTATCCCCATCCCCACGTAGAAACATGACTGTATTTGTTTTCCATTTTGGTTTTGCAGTTCTTGCGATTACAGCAATGACTTTCACTTCTGCAACAAGCCAACATATATCAGAGATTACATGCATGTTAATCAACCAGCAGAGTAAAGATTTAAGAACACTGGAGTCATCAGTATTTCTGGAGGTAAGCTAACAGTGAATGAATAGCCAACCACAAAAAATAAAAATAAAAAAAAATAGCCTCATCCGAGATTAGGAAAAATAATAGTAGAGAAGGAAGCTTTGAAATCCATGCTGAGTTTAATATTTTTGAACTAGAAATAAGATAAATATCTAAAACGGAACGTTTGATCAATACTATGAGATTGTCTCACATAATTTGGCCTAAATTATTCACCTCTGAGTATATTTTGAAATGTATAAAGAAAAGGAAGTGTACGATTAGAAAGACAAATAATTTGGACATGGACTACAGCATCAAAGATGGATGTGTGGATCAAAGATCAATTTTCCCTTCCAGTGCTGAATTATTGGAGGGCTTGAAGGTCAACAACAGACCCTGTGCAACTGAAACCTGCTATTTCTTTTAGAGACTTAATTACAGAGACAATCCTATACAATCTTTTAATTCTTGGACAAATAAATGGATAGTTCTGCCACACCCAGAAGTAAATTAAGAAGAAGGTCCATGATTTTCCAGTGCTGGGTACCAAAAACGGAACACTCAAAATTGCAGCAACATGTTCTTCTGAATGCAAGAACATGAAGACTGTCCACCTCCTCTTGTCACAGAAAAATCAGATAGCACACATTTTTATGAAGATTCCTAAGGGTTTCTATGGGATGGTAATCCCATTTCTGTAATTGTATGTTCTCATCTGTATAATGGTGCTTTCTACAATATTCCACCAGTATTCACGTTCTGCTGCTTATGTCACATACTTTTCCATATCAGTCAGCTAATTGTTAATGTGATAATCCCATTTAGTAAATTCAAGTTTTGTAGGGCTGGACTGTGCCATTGTATTTCGATGAGCAGAGTAAGGGGGTTTCTCTAGCTACTCCCCAAATGGGCAGGGAAGTGGAAGAGATGGGCAGGCATTTGGATGGAAACTTGGCTTCTCCCCCTGTTCCCCTCCATCCCTCAGTGGGAAGAGTAACTGGCCAGGCAAAATGGAAGGAAATAACATACACCCTTTCATGTGCTGCAGTGAGTTATTTACTTTCACACACACCCACCCCCCACCCCCACGCCAAGCAGAAAGAAATCTCGGGGCTGCTCTTAGAATGGAGTAGTTACATGCCACCCTTTTACTCAGGCTGAGCCTAAAGGTTCAACTATTCTTCACTGGCTTTCAGAACCAGCATAGAATATTTATTTTTCCATTTGAGGTTCTCCTTTAGCCAGTGCTTAATTTGTGCCGGGGCTTGCCAGGGCTAAGCATCGGCACCTCTAGGCTTGGCAGTTCATAGCCCTGGCACCTCTGGGCTTGCTGCATCAGTTATGAATGTAAAAACATTGCTTGAGCCCTGGCACCTAATTGCTTGAGCCTCAGCACCTCTTTCATTATAAATTAAGCACTGCCTTTACTGATAGACAAAAGTGAGTAAATGCATGATAAAGAAGGTCATGGTGTATATAGTCTGTTCCTTGGTACAGTACAAAGCATGGAACAGAACTCCAGCAATATACAGAATGACACACAGCATGGTGCTAAGAGATTTCCTTACCTTGGGTTTGCAGTAGAGGCCTGAAGGAAAAGGATGGTCTTGCAGTTCTTTTATCCATGGAAATACCTAAAGGTAGGTGAAATCTGGAGTGAAAGCTTGAGTGATGTGATCTTAGGCCTGGACTACACTACAAAGTTAGGTCGAAGTAAGCCCCTTGTGTTGACCTAGTTGTTGTGCATGTGTCTACACTTAAATTTGTCTCCCACCGATGTAAGTGCCACATTACAGGAATGCAGTAACACCACCTTCACCAGAAGCACTGAGCCATGGTTGACGTACTGAGGATGGCGTAGCACGAATGTAGACACTGTGTTACCTATGTAGAGCCTAACAGTCCCCAGTAGCTTTCCCACACTGCCCGACACTGCCCACTCTGGTCACAATTGTGAAATTTACTGCCCCAGGGTCACAGAGACCACAAGGCCCCCCGCCTTTAAAACCCTGTGAAGTTTTGAAATGCTTTCTCCTGATTGTCCAGCACGGCGAGCACACCTAGTAGCTCTCCATTGTTGTGCACGGCTGCCCAGCTGGCCATGCTGGCTACACATGGCAGACGTGCTCCTGCCTAGAGTAGACAGGAGATATTGGATCGCCTGGGCCTGTGGAGAAAAGAGGCTGTGCAAGCACTGCTACAGAAACATGGACATGTATGAGAAGATTGCACGGGGGATGCTGGAGAAGGGGGATGACAGGGATCAGCAGCAGTGCCACTTGAAAGCCAAGGAACTGTGTCAGGCATATCAGAAGTCCAGGGATACCAACAGTCATTCTGGTGCCGAGTCACAGACCTACCACTTTTACAAAGAGCTGCATGCTATACTTGGCAGAGACCCCACTACTGCCCCACACACCACCATAAATACCTCCAAGAAGTCCAAGTCACAGGACCCTGGCATGAACAGTGAGGACAAGGAGGAGGTGGAGGAGGAAGAGGAGGATGGGGGACGTGCAACCGGGGAGTTCAGCTATGCTCAGAGCCAGGACCTGTTTGAGACTCTACCGCAATCCAGTCAGTCCTAGCAGTCGAGCTTGGGCGAGCCTGATGCCGAGGCAGATCCTCGGGTAGGTGTGTACATTTATTTCCCATTACCGTGATGGTACCCACAACTTAACAGGACACAGCTATCGACTTTTCATGAATTTACTTGTACTAGAAGAGGTAGCGGTACAACTGAGAGAGGCAGCGCATGATTCTTGCATTTGGGGAGGCTGGGCACAAGTGCCAGAAGCTCCCTAGAAGTGGGAGGGGCCACCGGCACCTGGACTGTAGCCCCACTCACCGCTCTGCTCCGAGGTCCGGCCCACACTCCACCCCCACTTTGCTCTGAGGCCCTGCTCGGCCTCTTCCCCAGAGCCCCTGCCCCTACTCCACCTCTTCCTGCCCCCGTTCCGCCACTTCCCTCAGGGCCTCGCCCCCACTCTGCTTCTTCCCCCGAGTTCCCCTTCCCCCGCCTGCTGCTTGCTCCTCTCCGGCCCCTCCCCAAGTCCCCTGCCGCTTGCTCCTTTCTGCCCTCTCTTGCCTTAAGGGCAAGTGACAGGGAGAGAGGCGGAGCAAGGGTGGGAAGAGGCGGAGTGAGGATGATACCTCGGGGGGAAGAGGCACAACGCCGGAGGGGCCACGGGGGAAGAGGCCGAGCAGGAGTGGGGCCTCGGGGCAGAGCGCAGGATGGGCCACAGTCCGGATGCCGGTGGCCCTCCACTTCTTGGGAGCTTTTAGCAGCGGCACTCCAAAGGTGGCGGGCTGACGCACCTCCAAAGGGGGTGCTTCTTATACTGGCATTTCTCCCAAGCCCCTTATACCCACCACTCAGTGGTAGCATTGTTATCTGCTTTTTATTCCCCTCCAGAGTTAACCAAGGGGGTGGTGTGTGTGCATGCAGAGCAGTTTGTTTAGGTACAGAGAGATGGCCCTTGCATTCTCCTGAGAGATCTCGATGAAACTTTCATGGAGGTATTCTCAGTCCTCTACCAAAGGTTTCTAGGGATGGCAGCCTTATTTCTTCCTCCCCGATAAGACACTTTCCCACACCAGTCAGCGATAACTTCAGCAGGCACTATTGCAATACACAGGCTAGCGGAAAATGGGCAGCAGCTGTGCTCTCTGTGCCTTTGTTACCCTCAGGGGTGAGATATCAGCTAAAATCACCACCGCCTGTGGAAAATGGTGGCAGTATTCAGTGCCAGTGCCCTATACTCATAGTTTCATGCAACTAAGCACTTTTCCCTCTTCATTTCCCTCACTCTTGGTGGACCCTTGTGCTCTGCAAAAGCAATCCCAAGCAGAAGTGTCAATAAGCCTGTCTTGTTTCAAGCTTTAGGGGAGCAAGGGAAGGGAGTTCTGAATCTTAACCTTCACTTTACATTGTGACTGTACTGACAGTGTTTACCTCTTTTATCTGCAGCTCCTGCCATTGCCATTGCGGCTTTGAGGAATTCCCCACACACACCTGCAGAATGATTGAGCTAGATAAGGAGAAAGAAGAGGACATGGGATGACATGTTCAGTGAAATCCTGCAAGCCAGTGCTGCATCAGACTGTGAGCAAAAGGTCTAGAGGGTGAACATGGTAGACAGCCTGAGGAAGGAAAGTGTGGACAGGAGAAAGGTCCAGGAATCCCAGCAGGAAAAGGAGAGGGAGATGCACGAGGATATAATGGGGCTTCTCCAGCAACAAAGGCAGATGCTGCAGACTCTTGTGGACTTAGAAGTTCAAAAATCACAGGCTCAACTCCCTTCGCAGCCTATGAAAAACTCCATTACAGCACCTCCCTACAGTCCCCTCAACATTCCATGTGGCTTCACGGGCTGCTGCCCTATCCATACCACTCCATCCAGCGGGACATGAGGGACAACCACCGCTTCACATACACTGACCTGTGAAAGCCACAGTTGCTGTATGTGTAGGTAAAATGGACATGAATGTTCATTCCCTTGTTAAGCTCTGTTCCATTATTTTATTAAGTTTTTAATGTATTTGCTTTTACATTGCACAGATTTTTCTTTTCCCTGGTTTTGTTACTGAATAAAATACTATTATCTGGAAAATAATTCATCTTTATTAGTGCTCAACATATGCTGCTGAGCGCCCAGCAGTTTTGAAAGCACCCACTTCCTTGTTACTGTACAGTGTGACCCGACTCATAGGATCAGTAATAAACACAGTGTACTAATCAGTGTACTGTCAAATTAATAGGTGCATTGTCAGTGTTATATTCACAGATGTACATCAAGCACCACACAATTCCTAACAGGCCCCAAAACATAAGGGCCAGGTAGAGCACAGTACACCACAATGTATTATTGTGGCTCACTGTTAAAGTGCTCTTTCAAAGCCGCCCTGATCTATATAGCTCCGTGTTGAGCTCTTCTAATAGCCCTCATATCTTTCTGTTCAAACTCAGCAGACAGTTGTTCCACCTCTGCCCTCCACTCTGGCGGCAACTTTCCCCCCTTTGCTTCATAAATATTATGCAGGTCACATCAGGCAGCTATAACCATTGAGATGTTTTTTTCACTGAGATCCAATCTTGTGAGTAAACAACGCTAGTGTCCCTTCAGTCTACCAAAAGCTCATTCAATTGTCATTCTGCACCTGCTGAGCTGGTAGTTGAATTGTTCTTTGGTGCTGTCAAGGTGGCCATTGTACGTCTTCATGAACCAGGGGAGCGAGGTACAGGCTGGATCCCCCAGGATCACTATTTGCATTTCAATATTGCCAGTGGTAATCTGTTGGTCGGGAAAGAAAGTCCCTGCTTGTAGCTTCCTAAATAGTCCTGTGTTCTTAAAGATGCAAGCATCATGCACCTTCTCTGACCAGCCAACACTGATGTCAGTGAAGCATCCTTGGTGATCCACCAGCGCTTACATAACCATAGAAAAGTAGCCCTTTCTGTTGATGTATTCTGTGGCAAGGTGGTCTGGTGCCAAAAATACGTGTTGAATATGTGGGAACCCCATTACTACAAATCCATCCACTATGTTTTAAACATTGCCAAGAGTCACAGTCCTGCATAGCAGAAGAAGATTGAATGACCCTCCACACTTGCATGACAATGGCCCCCATAGTGGATTTTCCAACTCAAAATGATTTCCCACTGACCAGTAGCAATCTGGCACTGCAAGTTTCCACAGCGTGATCACCACTTGCTTCTCCGTGGTCAGTGCAGCTCCCATTCAGGTGCTCCTGCGCTGGAAGGCTGGGGCAAGCTTGGCACACAGATCCGGGAATGTAGCCTTGCACATCCACAAGTTCTGCAGCCGCTGCTCATCATCCGAAACCTGCATCACGATGCGATCCCACCAGTCAGTGCTCATTTCTTGGGCCCAGTAGCCAAGATTCCACAATCTGCAGCTGCTCCACGAACACCACCAATAACCTTGAATTGGCTCTCGCTCTCTGGCCTCCAAGAAATCGTCATGTTCTATGCTGATTCAGTTCTTCTTACGGCTCTGCAAATACTGAAGGATCATGCATCTTGTGCTTGCAATGCTTATGACAATACTGCAGAGCTGTGCAGGCTCCATGCTTCCATCAGAGATGAAGGACAGTGTGGAGGGCCACACAGGTTCATTGGACTTTTAAAAAAAGACACAAAAAATATGGGATATAGATGACAGAATATGGGATATAGCAGACAGTTGCATGCTGGGACGTTGACCCTTTGCTCCCAGTCAGCCCTGCACAACTCATTTCTGCCCCACCATGCAGTGCCAAAACATCCCAAAAGAGTGCACTGGATGGTGGCGGTTTGCACACTGGAATACCTGCCCATGGTGCACTGCGCTGTGCATCGACACAAGCACTCCTGGGGAATATGTTCAGCACTTATGCAAGGATCCAAGTGTTTCGCACACACGCATGATAAGCTCTGGCAGCTTTATGCCAATGTGACTTGCGTGAACCAAAGCTTGTAGTGTAGACATGGCCTTAATCATTAGGAGAAAGTAGCACATTACTGACTGAACTGCTACTAACTATACTGTCAGCCCAGAAAGCAAAACTTGTTAGTATAGCGCAAATCTTCCTGCATTTGTTCATTCAGTAGAATTAAACATATTTGATGAGCTAAATTGAAGAGGGAAACAAGAATGAAAGTATAGTATTAAGATTACTTTTGTTTATAATTACTATGCATATATATGTGTTATCAATAGGCATAGGCATATTTTTAATAGAGTGAAGTCTTTTAATAGGTGAACTTCCTTTTTAAATGTTTAAATCTGAAAAATCCAGTTACCACCATTAGACATAGCAATCTGTTTTATTGCAATGCAGATGCCTAGTATTTCGGAAGATCTTGGTTGTGATTTGAGTTCTCAAAGCACAGAGAATGTCTATGAAACAGCAAAAAGTGTGGAAGTTGACGTGCTAGGAGACATTGAATTAAAAGTGATCATGAATATTTCAGAGACCATTTCATGCCTTTGGGTCTTCAAAGAGAACCAAGCTGACTGCAAACCCTCACTGGACTCAGAAAACCGGTAGGTAAAGGGCTGTACTGAATCAAAAAACCTAAATGGGATACTTTCATTAGAGCATGCAGATGGAATATTTTCCATATGAGAAGGCTTATTTATCATTTCTTTTCACATTATTTGTTATATTCCTAAACCTATCTATCTTAATTATTATCACCACTAAACTGCATGTTGATAAATTGCTGTTTATGCACTAGGAAAGCAATGAATGCTGGCTTTATAGTTTACAATATAGTGATTCTTTGCATTTGTATAGCACGTTATATCTGAGGATTTCAACAGACTTTACAAACATTCATCAATTCAAGCATCACAGTGCTCAAGTCAAGGAAACCAAGGCACAAAAAGGTTAATGCAATGCCTTGCCCAAGGTTACACTGCAGTTCAGCATCAGAGCCTAGAATACCACCCTAATTCTCTTGACTGTGTTCTAGCCACAAGTCCATACTTCCACCCAGAGAGCTGAGAATAGCTGGGGTAGGACCAGAGGCCTAGTGTAGATGATTCCCTTGCAGGGTGAAACCCATGGGATGGCCTCTTGGTGAGGAAATCTCCATGGGAATCCTGTTGCATGGGCCCCGATTCAGGAAAGTACTTGAGCACATAGTCTATCCCTACTCAGGACAGTACTTAAGCAGAACTTTGAATCCCACTTGGGATGAGTGCTTAAGTGCTGTCCTGAATAGGGATGATTACATGAAACAGGACCATTGTCTATGAAAGCACTTTGGAGATTGAATGTAGTGCATGTGTGTTAAGTACCACTAGCCTAGAATTCTGTTTGCGTGGGTTAAGTGTAAGGCCAGTGCATTCTTCAGCCCACTACCCTCGATCTCAGGGGTTCTCAACTTTTTACTTTCTGAGCCTCCCCCCTCCCTCTCCCAACATGCTATATAAACTCCACGGCCACCTGTGCCTGCATATAAAAGCCAGGGCCTGCTTTAGGGGGTAGCAAGCAGGGCAACTGCATGGGGCCCCAGGGCGCCCCCCCCCACTCCCGAAGCTAAGCTGCTCGGGCTTCAGCTTTAGCCCCGGGAGGCAGGGCTTAGGGCAGCGTGGCTTTGGCTTTCTGCTCTGGACCCCGGTGACTCTAATGCCAGCCCTGCTTGGCGGACCCCCTGAAACTTGCTCACGGCCCCCCAGGGGGCCTCAGACCACTGGTTCAGAACTGCTGCTCTATCTGACATGAATGTTCTCTAATGTATTTTCTGTTTTACAGATCTGTTGTTTCGCTGGCCTTTTCAAAAATAAAAGAAACTCAAGCTGGAAAATACACCCTTGCAGTTCAAAGTGAAAACAATAACTACACAGTAATGTTTACAGTTCTCGTAAGGAGTAAGTATGTGTCAAAGCAAGGGGCTCAGTCTATCCATAGCTTGAGAAGGGGGAGGCTGAAGCCTGTACATGACCAAGCCCTCTCTAAGCAGTGAAACTCTGTCAGTTCTATGAGACTTCCATGAGACTTCTCCCTTCCTCAATTGTCTCTCCTCCCTCTCTTTCAGTTCTTGTATTGTGGGCTATTTTCCTTGTCACTTATTTCATGTATGGCTGCCTCATTTCCCTTGGTTCATTGTGAAGGTTAAAATGGTTCTGAGTCACTACGTGTTGTTAAAGATGACATGCAAAAGATTGTTTTTAAATGGGGCTTGGGCTCATTTCTCATTCTTTGTAATGTATTACGCACACACACACACGCACACACGGACATGCACATGCACAAACACAAAACAAACTATATTAAAAGAACATTATTAAGATTGCAAAATCAAGCACTCAAAAGTTAGGAAATGCCAGTTTGAAAGTTACCTGTATAACCTTAATTTGCCCCCCCCCCCCTTGTGCAAATGCATTACGGTACAGTCCTTAATTACATGATCCCCTGCCTCATTCAGTGCCCAGGATGGATGGTGCTCACTTAATGAACAGCTATTCAGTATTTGCTATCCTCATTGCAAAAGTGGCCCCATGCTTTATTTATACTATTCAAATTCTGCTCTGAATCTAGAATTACTAATTTCCTCATGGGCTTTTCTGTCTTGCTCATCACTATAGTATCTGAGAGAGTAACAAGTGTTAATTTATTTTCACAACACCCCAGTGAAGTGGGGGAGTATTATCCCCATTTCACAGATGGGGAACTGAGGCACAGAAAGATCAAGATCAAAAGCATCCACTAATTTTGGGTGCCTAATTTGAGAAACCTACAACCTGATTTTTCAGAGTTCTTAACATTACATAGTGCTTTACGTGTTCAAAACAGAACTCCCACTGATTTCAATTGTAGCTGTGAGTGCTCCATACTTTGCAGGATCTCAAGTTGGGCACCTAGAAACACACAATTAGTGACCACCTGTGAAAAGTTTGGTGACTGGTGAGTCACTTAAGTGACTTGCCCTAGTCTCACCAGGCTCCTTGTCTCAATCTACTCCTTTCCCTACTAGGGTGGGCTCTTGACCCGCTTTATTTTCAGATCAGATTCTTTCCTCCTCTGTGCTTCCTGGGTGCCAGCAGAGGGATCACTGAGAGAACCAGAGAGACAGGTTCCCTGCTCTCATTTTCAGTACCTTGAGCACCTGGCAGGAGCCATTACAGGGAAAGAGTGGCTTCACCCCTGTAACCCTGGCTTGCAGCATGCTCAGTCACTCTGTGAGAATGGTCCATGTGTACTCACAAGGAGCTGTGAGAGGCTGAAGCGTACTCAGTGAAGACAGAATCTTCAGAGATTTTAACTGTAAACTCTAGTCTCCACTGAGCTTGTGTGAACTGTGATTTTTTATAGGGTTATAACTTGGCCAAATGTGGGTAGATTTTCAGAGGAGTGGCAAAAGGCACATCCCTGGCAAACCTGCCAAATTTCAAGTCTAAGCTCCCAAGCATCAGGGCACTAGAGCTTTTTTAAAAAAAGTCTTTTTTTTTTTTAAATGGACAAAACAGTGTATATTTCCCTAGCCTCGTTCTTAGAAATGACTGAACTGTTTGGCTGAAATTAAAAAATCAGCCTTGGGCTGAATTCTCCCTTTGGCATAAAAAACTCTCCTGTCAACATAGCACTGTGCGCACTAGAGCTTATGTCTGTGTAACTTATGTTGCTCAGAAGGGTGGAATATTCACACCCCTGAGCGACATAGGTTTTGCCAACATAGGCAGTAGTGTAGACAGCCTTATAAACAACAGGGTCTTATAATAGGTAGTGTCAGGCAACCTTTATAATAGGTGGCACTAACAGCCCTGTCTATAATAAAGAGGATCTAACAGGTTTTGTTGTTATTTTGTTTTTAAGATTTTTTCTGCTTGTTTTTTGTCATAGAAATAGCAGGAATATCAACTCAATTCTTCCCTAGTTTTGTTGTAGGAATTTTGTTGTAATTTCACTTGTTCTCCAGTCATCAGAGTTTTCCACGCTAAACAGAACCTACCTTTCTAAAATTAAAATAATGCAGATAAAAAAACATTTTAAAAACAATCTTATACAGATTATAAAGACACAAGCAAACAACAACAAAATGCACAAACCCAATTTTTCCCTTTGCAAGTTGCCTTTAAGATACCTAAAGTATGAATCAGGAGCAACTGTCAGTCTTCTCATCAGAAATTTTAACTTCATAATCACAGTTGAATTTAAAACAAAATCAGTGTTTTCAGTTTTAAGTGAAGTCATCATCAGTCTTGGTCAGGGCCGGCTCCAGGCACCAGCCCACCAAGCTTGTGCTTGGGGCGGCATCTGGAGGGGGGCGGCGCGGCGCTCCGGCCGCCGGGGAGAGCGGGGCCACGGCCGGGCTTGCCGCCCTCCCCCCGGCGCTCTGGCCGCCTTCCCCCCCGGCGCCCTCCCCCCGGCCGCCGGGGGGAGAGCGGAGTCCCCGCCGGGGCTCGCTGCCCTCCTCCCAGGGCTCCGGCCGCCCTCCCCCCCCCCCCCCCCGGGGGGGGGGGGGGGGAGGGTGGCCGGAGGCTTTTTTGCCTGGGGCGGCAAAAAAGCCAGAGCCGGCCCTGGTCTTGGTGCAATAAACTTTCAAGCATAGTCCAAATTGGGAAGCTGGCGGGCTCAGGGGATTGGTAATGGTTTATGGAACTTTACATCTCTAGGTTACAGATTTATGGTGGTGAAGTCATTAATGACATTTCCACTGTGTATATGAAATGAGTTGGTTAGAAGTAGCACTCCTGAGTAGTAGTCTCAGTAGATTCTTCAAGGGTTTAATGCAAATAGATTCAGAAGCTGATTTTCAGAGGTATGAGAACTCATAGCTCCAGTTGAATTGAATGAAAGCTACAGGTGTTCAACACCTCTGAAAATCAGGCCCTAGATTACCCTCTGATTCCTACAGGCAGTTCCTTGAAGTCAGGGAGATGACACATTTACCAGGTCAAGGTTGAAGAGCTTATACAATGAGGACCTTAGACAAACAGTTCTTTACTTTCCTCAAGCATTAAAATCACTTGAAAAAAATATTATAACAAACAAAATGACATAATATATAATGAACTGAGCAAAACAATTTGGCTTAGTGTTGTTAACAGCCTAAATATGAGGTATGGCAAAGCTCAAATATCCAAAGACCAAATTTTGTTCTTGAATGCCTGTGCATTGCTCTCATTGAAGTTATTGCTGTTGTTGGGAGTATGGGTATCTGAGGGTAGATTTTTTGCCTTCTGGTTTCATCTTGTACTTTGTTTATGCGTAATACAATCAGCCTTCTCAGTCTGACACCTGCTGTCATAACAAGAAATGTTGACTGGCTACTGCTTACATACATGTCTAAATCAGTGTTGGATTCTTACCTCAGGAAGTCTGTCAAGATTATTTAAAGTGACAGACTTGTTTGTTTTATACATCTATAACTCAGACATAAAATATATATATAAAAAAAAGAACAAGGAGTACTTGTGGCACCTTAGAGATTAACAAATTTATTTGGACATAAGCTTTCATGGGCTAAAATCCACTTCATCAGATGCATGGAGTGGAAAATACAGTAGGATTTACATATATGTATATGTACACAGAGAACATGAAAAGATGGGGGTTCCCAAACCAGCTCTAATGAGACAAATCAATTAAAGTGGGCTATTATCAGCAGGAGTAAAAAAAACTTTTGTAGTGGTAATCAGGATGGCCCATTTCAGTTGACAAGAAGGTGTGAGTAACAGTAGGGGGGGAAATTAGTATGGGGAAATAGTTTTTAGTTTGTATAATGACCCATCCACTCCCAGTCTTTATTTAGGCCTAATTTGATGGTGTCCAGTTTGCAAATTAATTCCAGTTCTGCAGTTTCTCGTTGGAGTCTGTTTTTGAAGTTTTGTTGTTGAAGAATTGCCACTTTGAGGTCTGTTATTGAGTGACCAGAGAGACTGAAGTGTTCTCCGACTAGTTTTTGAATGTTATAATTCTTGACATCTGATTTGTGTCCATTTATTCTTTTGCGTAGAGGCTGTCCGGTTTGGTCAATGTACATGGCAGAGGGGCATTGCTGGCACATGATGGTATATATCACATTGGTAGATGTGCAGATGAACAAGCCCCTGAAGGTGTGGCTGATGTGATTACGTCCTATGATGGTGTCCCTTGAATAGATATGTGGACAGAGTTGGCAACAGGGTTTGTTGCAAGGATAGGTTCCTGGGTTAGTGTTTCTGTTGTGTGGTGTGTGATTGCTGGTGAGTATTTGCTTCAGGTTGGGGGGCTGACTGTAAGCGAGGACTGGCCTGTCTCCCAAGGTCTGTGAGAGTGAGGGATCGTCCTTCAGGATAGGTTATAGATCCTTGATGATGTGCTGGAGAGGTTTTAGTTGGGGGCTGAAGGTGACGGCTAGTGGCGTTCTATTACTTTCTTTGTTGGGCTTGTCCTATAGTAGGTGACTTCTGGGTACTCTTCTGGCTCTGTCAATCTGTTTCTTCACTTCAGTAGGTGGGTACTGTAGTTTTAAGAACGCTTGATAGAGATCCTGTAGGTGTTTGTTTCTGTCTGAGGGACTGGAGCAAATGCGGTTGTATCTTAGAGCTTGGCTGTAGACAATGGATCGTGTGATGTGGTCTGGATGAAAGCTGGAGGCATGTAGGTAAGTATAGCAGTCAGTAGGTTTCCGGTATAAGGTGGTGTTTATGTGACCATCTCTTATTAGCACGGTAGTGTCCAGGAAGTGGATCTCTTGTGTGGACTGGTCCAGGCTGAGATTGATGGTGGGATGGAAATCATTGAAATCCTGGTGGAATTCCTCAAGGGCTTCTTTTCCATGGGTTCAGATGATGAAGATGTCATCAGTGTAGCGCAAGTAGAGTAGGGGTGTTAGGGGATGAGAGCTGAGGAAGTGTTGTTCTAAGTCAGCCATAAAAATGTTGGCATACTGTGGAGCCATATGGGTACCCATAGCAGTGCCGCTGACTTGAAGGTATACATTGTCCCCAAATGTGAAATAGTTGTGGGTGAGGACAAAGTCACAAAGTTCAGCCACCAGGTTTGCTGTGACATTATCAGGGATACTGTTCCTGATGGCTTGTAGTCCATCTTTGAGTGGAATGTTGGTGTAGAGGGCTTCTACATCCATAGTGGCTAGGATGGTGTTTTCTGGAAGATCACCAATGTATTGTAGTTTCCTCAGGAAGTCAGTGGTGTCTCGAAGATAGCTGGGAGTGCTGGTAGCATAGGGCCTGAGGAGAGAGTCAATAAAGCCAGGCAATCCTGCTGTCAGGATGCCAATGCCTGAGACGATGGGGTGTCCAGGATTTCCAGGTTTATGGATGTTAGGTAGCAGGTAGAATACCCCTGGTCGGGATTCAGGGGGTCTGTCTGTGTAGATTTGTTCCTGTGCTTTTTCAGGGAGTTTCTTGAGCAGATGGTGTAGTTTCTTTTGGTAACCATCAGTGGGTTCACAAGTGTTAAAAGTGTCCTACACATTAGAAAGATGGATACAAAATATTGCAGCATGTCTGAAAATATTTGCATTACTTTTAATAGGTAAACCAAGGAAGCCCTATTTTGTAAAAAGTGAAAACTTGGCCATTATAAACTGCACATCCGAAAGCTACCCTACACCAGATATTGAATGGTTATTTTGCAGAACACCTGATGACAGGTATGGTGCATATAATGCTACCTTTTTTTGTTTACTGAATTTTAAGGTGCAAGTCTTGATGTCTTCCTAAGCCAACAGACTTTATACAGCATGATGTATTTATTTTTGATGTGATTGAACCTGAACAACTGAAGGAGAACTGTGGAGTCAGATTTTCAAAGGAGAATGTAATGAATGCTCCCATAAAATTTAACACACACACAGTGTCCTCAAAAAACTACATGCAAAAATTGAGTGCATGAGTGCAATGGGTGAATTCGCATTTTTGTATTAGCTGTAGTGTATTCTTGGAAAATTGGGCCAATGTATACTTTTGGAAACTTTAGGCACCCTAGTCTGAAAATTTTGGCCCAAGTCCAAGCATTTTCACTTGACATAGCTAATGAGTTAAATATATTTCTAACCCCATAGCCCTCTATTTTCCATTTCCCTAAAACCTAGCTATTTTGAGAATGAGTGGGGATTAAAGGTGGGAAGGGTGTCATCAGAAATTTTCTATCTAAATTTGCCTTTCCTTGTAGCTTTAAGTTTTATGTATGATAAGTGGTTCTATTGGCAACATGAATATGTTCCAAGAAACATATCAGGTCACGAGTAAGTAAATTCAACCTTCAGTATGTTGTCATACAGAGTGCACATGTAACAGTGTGGATCTCTGTCCCTCTCGAGTGCCTGGACCACACAGGGATTTATGAGCCTTCAGCAGCCTTCAGATTACCAGTACTGTGTCTTCTAGCTGAAGAAGTAGAGGCTTATAGTCCAACATCCTGGGTTCAGTGCAGTCCCAGAGATGTAGGGTGAAATCCTGGGCTCATTGAGTTTTGCCATTAACTTCAAAGGAGCCAGAATTTCACTCATAATATTACAAATGTTTACACCTACCAGTATAAGCACGAATAGTGTATTCAGGTAATATCAGCTCATTCGGTTTATAATTTCCCTAGCTCCATTGCCCTTGTGTTTTGTTTTATAATCTCCACATTTTCTAGTTCCTTTTATTCAACTACAAAATATTCCAGTTTCCTTACTATTGTTCGTATTCAGTAAATAAATGTATGTGTAATTACAGTTGCATCCATACAAATCGTAAAGACAGTAAAAGAAATGGGAAAGTATATGGAGTACAAGAGGTGCCACGCGGATATTCAGCAAATAAGTTATTTCAGACAGACATACGGTGCTGCGCAACTAATGAGCTGGGCAGAGAATGCACCAAGCTGTATACAATAGGTAACATAGCTATAAGATTTATTTAAATAGGGGCCTAATCCTGCCATTGATGTTAATTGCAACTATTCACTTCAGTAAGGTTTGCAAGACTGGGCTGTAAATTTGTCATCACTGGAATAAATATGTTTAGAGGCACATTACTAGGCAAAACTAATGTAATGCTGCTATATTTCTGTCTCATATTTATCTCCTAAATTCTAATGCTTATTTATAGTTAGGGCCCTACCAAATTCACAGTCCATTTTGGTCAATCTCATGGTCATAGGATTTTAAAAATAATAAATTTCACTATTTCAGCTATTTAAATCTCAGATTTCACAGTATTATAATTGTAGGGGTCCTAACCCAAAAAGGAGTTGTGGGGTGGTCACAAGGATACTGTAGGGGGGGTTGCGGTACTGCTACCCTTACTTCTGCGTTGCTGCTGGCGGCAGTGTTGCCTTCAGAGCTGGGCAGCTGGAGAGCAGTGGCTGCTGGCAGGGAGCCCAGCTCTGAAGGCAGAGCCATCGCCAGCAGCAGCGCAGAAGTAAGGATGGCATGGTATGGTGTTGCACCCTTACTTCTGCACTGCTTCTGGCTGGGCGCTGCCTTCAGAGCTGGGCACCTGGCCAACAGCCACTGCTGTCTGGCCATCCAGCTCTGAAGGCAGCACAGAAATAAGGGTGGCAATACCACGACCCCCCTAAACATGGGCGTCGGGTATAATAGGCCAGGGCACGCTGCCACCAGACACCCGATTGCAGGTTTGGCAGGTGAAGTTTTTGCTTTATTATGCCTCATGCAGGTTCCGGGGCAGCTGAGAAGGTGGTATGTGCTATTCAGCTTCCCAGGTTCATCAGTAGTCTCCCTGGACTCCAGAAAGATTGCTGATGAAGTCAGGAAGCTAAGTAGCAGATACCGCCTCCTCAGCCACCCCGGAACCTGCATGGGGCATAATGAAAGCACAGGTTCTTCTTCAGGAAGAGACACTGCGTTTTTTTCCGGGTGGCTTGGGGCCTGGGGAGGTGCGGCTGCGGCTGGCCCGGGGCTCCTCCAGGCAAGTGGGGGAGAGGGGACGACTTGGGCCTCATCTGGGTGGGGGGGGGCCTCAGGGCTCTTCCAGGCAGATGGGGGTGGGACATGTAGCTCCGGTTATAGGGGGGACAAGGGGTCTTGGGGCTCCAGCTGCAGGGGGTGGGGGGCTTGGGGCTCCAGCCGGGGGGGCGGGGGCAGAAGGGGTGGAGCTGGGGGCTAGCCTCCCTGAAGGGGGGCTCCACCCGCTACCCATGCCCCTAAAATAACCTTGCAATCCCCTTGCAATTCTCTTTTGGGTCAGGACCCCCAATTTGAGAAACGCTGGTCTCCCCTGTGAAATCTGTACAGTATAGGGTAAAAGCAAACAAAAAACTAGATTTCATGGGAAGAGACCAGATTTCACGGTCCATGACGTGTTTTTCATGGCCATGAATTTGGTAGGGCCCTATTCATAGTACATTTAAAAACAAATTGTTGTGTTATTTTACATTTCATAAGTAACTGCTATTTTTTCACACAGATCTTTAACATCTACTTTTAATAAAAAATATTTTTAATTTTTTTTTAACACTGATAGTCAGTTTTTTTTAATAAACTTACTTTGATTGGCTTAATTCTGTGCTGAATTGCACCCTGTGTGAATACACGGTTATTGCTGGATTTGAAAGTCAGGACAGAATTTGGTTTTATTTATTTAAATGTTAGACTATTATAATTCATTTTAATGTTAGTTATAAATCTGGAAAAATAGTCTGTTTATCATTACAAATACAATAATAGATGCAAAACTATGGGTGCTTACAAATGTGAAAATGAGGTGTGGGAGGGAAGGAAAAGTTTAAATAAATAATTTTCCCCATAGTAAAATATAATTTCATTTGTTGTTTCACCGGTGTGTTTTCATTTTGCAGATCTAAATGAAAAACTTGGAGGATCTTTACCTGAACTCCTTCTTAAAGTTGGGGAGCCATTACTGATAAGATGTAGAGCTTTTTATGAAAACTATAAATTCAGATTGAAATGGCATTTTGAAAACAAAGAATTACAAGAGGTAATAAAACAGGATTCTTTTCACATACATAATAATGGACAGTACCACACAATATTAAATACAAACCTTTATTAAAAACTAGGGGCACTGGTTTGAAGAAACAGATTATCAAGACTCCTCTATGGTACGGATTCTCTATGCATTTGCCTCATCAATGGGAAGAAGTGATAATGGACATTACACCTGTTCTTCCACAGAACATCCAAATAAAACAACTTTGGTTACAGTCTTAGGTAATTCAGATTAATGTTGTTAACTTTGTGCCATATTTTTCTTTTAGTCATTCAGCTGTTTGTTTGCATGTGTATACACTATGTTTACAGTTATTACGAAAAATCCTGTTTCTACTTGAAGTTGAAAATGGAGATAAACCAGAACTGGATTATCCATATCCCTGCAGGTACCCCACAATCACACCTGCTCCCAGGTTATTTGCATTACTCCTCAAGGACAGTAGTTCTGGGAGTGACACCATGTGGCGGGGCAACGACTCACCGGCGCGGCGCCTCCTGCTGGTCATCTCGGGAATTAGCTCTTTCAGCCCAGAGCGCCCTCTACAGGCCGGTGTCTCACCTGCCCCTGGCCCCATGTCCCTCCCGGTGCCCTTTGCCCAGGGGTTCTGCCCACCACAGTACCCCCTCGCTCTGGGTCTTCCCCCCCAGGGGAACCCCCAACTCCCTATCCCCACCTTGCCTCAGTGGCTACTGCCAGTCTCCATTTAGCCCCCACTCACTGGGGCAGATGGCAGTCTGTAAACCACTCATCATCGGCAAGGGAGGTTGGACCAGCTGTCGCTGCCTATTCCTGGGCTGCCCCTCTGCTGCCCTAGTACCCTTTTGTGGCCCCTTAACTCGGCCTGAAGCCTGGGGCTTCACTAGGTTGGAGCTCCCCAGCTCCCTCTGCCCTTCCCCAGCACTGCTCCACCCTAGGTACCCTCCTCAGCTTCCCAGGCAGCCAGGTCCTCTCTCTCTAGAGAGTTAGAGAGAGTGTATGTCTGTCTCTGGCCCTCAGCCCTCTTATAGGGCCAGCTGTGGCCTTATTGGGGCATGTCCCCACCTGTGGCTGCTTCCCGCAATCAGCCTAGCATTTCTGTGCCCCAGCCCTCTCCAGGGTTGCTTTAACCCCCTCAGGGCAGGAGCGGGGTGATCACCCCGCTACACACCACCATAACATGAATTTGAAGTCTAGCCTACACAGTGTTGTCATCCTTTCAATATTATTTCCAGAAACAAAAGAATTCAAGATGGCAACTGCAACCATTTCAAAGGGAGACTGGGGATGTAAAATATTGGACCTATCCAGAGGGTTTCCAGATACCCAAAATTTCCTATAATTAAAACTTTCTGTGCAGGTTTCACCAATTATCCTTTAGAATTATCCTGTTGACCTTCTAATAAATACAGGAGATAAATTTTAAATTAAAATTCAGATTGTCCAGTTAAAATTTAAAAAGCCAGAATATGCAAAAGTTAAGGTTTCTAAATCAACAGTAACTTGGTCACATTGTATTTATGCAATATTTTATTCCTGTTTTTCTTGTTAAATATGTATCTTAATATTTAATAATTTGTGCTAGCAAATATACATAATATATACATAATATATATATATAACAAATGAAACAAGCCTATGATCCTGAGAAATAAGGAGTCATTCAAATGGGAGTTCTCAATTTCTGAAATGCTCACATTCAGCTTCAGTCTTTTACTGAGCAGAACATTTTCCTATATCATGGTAACTAAATACAATAGACTGGCCACTCTGTTGTACTCAAAGTTTCTGAGTAAAGGAAGGAGAAATTCAAACCCAGCCTCTGAAGCTGCTTCTTACAGATGAGACAAGTCTCTCTTCGTCTTCTTCAAAGCTGGGGGATGGCCTAGAAAGACTGCATCCTTGGATCCCAAATTTTAACTATGGAGTTTTTTAAATGTAATGTTCCCATTCTTCACGCTGGAGCATCTCAACCCTGACTAATTCAATTTGTAGATGAATGAGGTGGATCGATTTCCTTCCTGGTAGTCTCAAAGTAGATATGCGCAGTATTATTGTAGAAAGAAAATACTTCAGCCAAAAAGCATAAATTGCTCGCTCTCTCTCTCTGCTCCTTTTCAAGTACGCCCGCTAATCTCACCTTTTTAATTTTAGCCTTATTCTCAGATTGTCAAATGTGGCAGAGAGGTTTTTAAACACAGCAGAAACCAGGCCATTCACCACAGCTGCAGAGTTCTTCATGTCTGTTATTCTCACATCCAGTTTCTGGATGTTACCTGACATTTTGTTTTATCAGCATTGCATAAAGAATTCTGTGCATTATCCAGTCTTTGTTCCAGGAGAGATGAGCTATTTTAAAATAAATGGTTTAAGCTGCTGAATACCAGGTTCAAAGGTAAAAATAATTACAGAAACAAGAAAAGATCATATTCAGACTTAGGAGTTTCAACTTGACTCCCATGGCCCCTAAATAATTACACTTAATACACTTTGAATAGAAATCCAAAAACTGCCACACGTAAACAGAAAAAGGAACGGCTGTGAAGATCACATCACTCACTCCTGCACTCCTTTCTTTCAGCTATAAGAGGGAAAACTGTTTTGTTTAAACTCTTTTGTAGAGAAATGGTGTCACTTTATTTCAAGGTAGTTGTAGGCGGTATGGAATTAGCTGTTAGACCCAATCTATTTGGATGATGCTCATAGCATAACTTCAAATGACTTTCCACCTGGAAAGATAAAAAATACTCCCCTTGGTCCCATTTGTACAGCCAAGATGTTTATAGCTCACAACAATTGGAGAATTCACATAAAAGGAAGCATTTCTTGTTTTAAAGCATTGTCTATTTTTATGGTTTATGTGGGAATTTCCACCCTATTATTTGCTAAATGAGGACTTCAGCTAGAGAAAACTGTGCTTTACAGAGCATGTGGATGTGGCCAGAAGAAAACCATTTAAAAAGAAAAGCCCAAACCAGCACTATTTACTACAATTCACGTGTGTTTTTTTTTCTTTCTTTATGGACCTGATCCTAAGCCCATTGATGTCACTGGAAAGGCTTCCATTGATTTCTGTGAACTTTGGAGCAGGCCCTGTGAAATGTAGCCATCAAGAGATGCTTACACTGGCAGTGATGTATTACTTTATATTTTATAAATCTTAAGTTATTAACATTTGGAATAAGTATTTACAATTGAGTGAAAGAAATTTACACAGGATGATCACTGTAGTCGATTCAAAATGACTTGCAGGGCAGAAAGATGGATGAGTTCCTGTATTTTTAAAGGTCTTTGAGTCTTTTATTAACCAAGCCAATCAGATTGGTTCATTCAAAGACAGAGCATTTACACATAGACTGGAGTGGAACATCAGGACAAAACCTGCATGTTATCACCCAGTATTACACCTGATCTTTTTGTAGATGAACAGAATGGTCACTAGTGATTTTATGACCAATGCATTCATAACTTGCAATAATAAATGCGAATAAAAATGTGCACATTTTCAAATTCCTTAATTAAATGGCACCTTTTATAACAGAATTTTAATATTTTGTTTACAGAAAAGGGATTTATAAATGTAACTGACTCAAGAGAAGATTTTGAGATTGATCTGTTGGAAAAGTTTTGTTTTGAAATTAAACTTAAAGCATACCCACCAATTAGATGTATATGGATTTTTTCCCAAAAATCATTTCCTTGTGAGCAAAGATACAATGCGGATGGATACAGGTACTTAACTATTCTGAATATTTGTCTGTTATAGTTTGTACAAATACTTATTTTATTTTTTGTCTTTTAAAAAATAGAAATATTTGTTCATTTTTTCTTTTAACATGTAGAGTGTGGCTTTTGTTTTTAAGTTAAATGTTATTTTTAAAATATAAATAGATCGAGATATTGGTAAAGCAGTGTTACCAAAGTGTTCTGTAATGTTATTCGAGTCTTCAAGAGCAAATCATGTAAATATCTTGTGTTATACATTTGATTAGTCTTGTGTGTTATAACAAATACTTTCCTAAATTATGCACATAACATACCTCTTTCAATTATTTTGTTATATCCTCAGAAAACTCAGTTTCTTGATCTTAGACATAATTCTCCTTTTATGAACCCATTCCGATCATCCATGACTGAATTATAACCTTCTAGGTGTTCCCTTAGTCTTATTCCATTCTTAGCTCATGTTCCCAGTATCTTTCAGGCTGCTAAAGCCAAGCTTATTGGCACGTAGTTTCCTAGACCTTTAGTAGATCCCTTAGGCCTTCTCTACATTACAGAAATTTTACTAGCTGTCCAATTCACAGATTTTTCCCATGTTACAAAAGAGGTTTTGAAAAAAATGTGTTAACTATTTTTTCTGCTACTTCCTATAATAAAGTTCTGGCATGGATTCTGTCTAGTCCTAACGATGTATCCATTCTCCAGCCTAATTTCTTGATATCATTATCTAATTCCTTCTGAGTTTCCTTTCAACTTTGCAAACTAAAGTCATACAGCATTCTAACCTCTAACTTTGTGAAAAGTCAGGCAAAAAGTTAACGTTTTAGCAGTGTTAACTACTCTTGTCTATGCCTGGCCTGTGCCAGGTCTGAGGACATAATGCTCCTGTGCTGATTTCTTGTTCCTCATATTCTTAAAACATTTAATTCTTTGCTTAAAACTCTGTTGCAAACTTGCTTTCACTTTTTAGCTTTGCTTTCTTTATCGTTTTGTTACACTTCACTTTAGTCTTAAGCCTTTTTGGTCCTATTTTGTAACAGACCTGGCTATTCATCTGAATCAGATTGGTTATTTGGAGTCAGACCTTCACATGGTACAGAGACAGCAGAGATCAGCCTGGTAAATGATCTTCTCCTGGCAATGGAGGCAAGAGATCTGTCTTTGTTGATAACGTTCGTTTTGTCAGCAGACTTTGGTAGAGTTGATTACTGGGTCTTGGTGACTAATCTGCAGTCCCTGGTGTGAGTAGGCTGATCTGTTCTTCAGTGGTTAAGATCATTTCTGGAGATGAGCTCGCTAAAGGTAGTCATGAGCATTTACTCATCCTTGTCCAAGAGATACCACTTTCATGCTGATAATACTCAGCTTATTTACTTTCCAACTATTGCAGACTGTCTCCTAGCTGTCTATTTGTCTGGCAGACAGTTGTGTTTGGAGGACAGACAGTTGATTCAACCCAGATAAGAGTAAAGTGATGCTGATGGGCCAAAAATAGTATTTTGAGGAACTCTGAGATGGTTTAGGTAATTCTGATTTACAGGAGGGTGGGGTCACCACTTGATCTCAGGAATATAGCAGTTGCTCTAGATTGCTTTTTCAGCATGGAAATGCATGTTGCTATCCAGGGACGGCTCCAGCATTCTGCCGCCCCAAGCAGAAAAAAAAAAAAAAAGCCGCGATCGGCGGCGGCAGTTCAGCGGCAGGTCCTTCGCTCCTAGAGGGAGTGAGGGACCTGTCGCCCCCGAATTGCCGCAGGTGCCACCCCTCTCCCTTGGCCGCCCCAAGCACCTGCTTGTTAAGCTGGTGCCTGGAGCCGGCCCTGTTGCTATCATACTCCAGAGTGGTGACCACCAACTCCAACTTCTGTGAAAAGCCCACCCTTTTCTGTCTATTGCAGGCTTGGCTTTGCTTGTTCACACCATAGTCACTTCAGGCAAGATTCTTGTAACTGAGTCCTAGTCAAGCTGCATCAGTTACAGGACATAGCTGCCCAGGTGCTCCATGCATAAAACCCAGGGAATAAGTTTTGTTTAAATGTTGTTTTTAAAAAGTTTTCATTTACAGCATCCCAGATAGTCATATTTAGCGCTTTAGATTTTCAAAGCACTGTACAGATTTCAGCCAACACAATGCCCCGTAAGAAGGCAGGTAAAATCAATACAGGTATTATTATTGTACACATTTTGCAGATGGGTTCAATGGACAGAAAAGTAAATAAATTTAAAAATAAATATGCAATCACATTCTATAGCACCCTGTTTGATTTGTTATTTTCAGCTTTGCATGTTCCGGTTTATGGTTGAGTAACCATATCTCCCATCACTTCTACTTTGCTCCTTTCATATCCTTTTTATTGATTTTATTTCCTTTTTTGATTTCTGTTATATCCTTATCAAGTTGTTCCTCCTTATTGCATTTTATAATAAATTTGTACTATGAACTTTGCTCCTTAACATTTAATTTCATGCTATAAAAAATTTGGCACCATCTTTAGTTCCTCTAAGTGCTAAGAGCAACAACAGGTTCTTTCAGACTTTCCATTTTCTGTTCTCTCTTTATAAAACAGACCATATCTCTGTGCTTAGCACACTGCTGCTTTTCACTTCCTTACTATGGGTGAATCAATTCCATGAAGGCAAATGCTCTCATGTACATCTTGTTCTTTCACCTTTCCTTGTGCTTACATGCAGACACCCAAGAAATGACTCTTGAAAGGCTCTTCTTATTTCTTTCCCGTGACTAGTGATTCTTGATGTATCGATGTTTGGGTGCCCAACTGGAGACACTCTAAAGAGGGCTTGATTTTTAGAAAGTGCTGAGCACCTAGACATCTCATAAACAAGTCTGTTTTTCTTTCTATCACCTATAATGTCTTGAAGGTGTCCCAGTTGAGCACTCTACAACTGAGGCACTCAAAATCAATAATCATGAATGGAAATCTTGGCCTCAGTCAGCAGGCAAAATGACACTTCTCTTCAGTGTGAATTTTCTTACTTTAGAGCCACATATGGATAGGCTGGCTTCATAACTGTGTTATGTGTCTTGTCTAATAAAAGCTACTTAGTTTCCCCCCGCCCCCCATCTCTAGGTTTCTTTTTCAGGGCTGACTGTTTCTTTCTCCTGTACACCTACCTGCTGATTCTGGCTGTTTCTTCTCTTCTGACTTATAGATTTTCCTCAGATGCCTGCCGTCTTTACCGCTATTCACTGACTGAAACTCTTCTAGCCAAAAAACCGTATTCCCTTAAGTCAGGACATCTGTACCTTAGATCAGGGGTTCTCAACCTTTTTCTTTCTGAGGCCCCCCAAACATGCTATTAAATACTACATGGCCCACCTGTGCCACAATAACTGGTTTTCTGCATCTAAAAGCCAGGGCCAGCGTTAAGGGGTAGCAAGCGGGGCAGTTGCCCAGGGCCCCATGCCACAGGGGGCACCATGAAGCTAAGTTGCTCAGGCTTCTGCTTCAGCCCCAGGTGGCGGGCCCCAGGGCCCCACGCTTCACCCCGATGCAGTGGGACTTCGGCTTTCTGCCTTGGGCCCCAGCAAGCCTAATACTGGCCCTGAAACCTGCTCACGGCCCCCTAGGGGGCCCCAGACCCCTGGTTGAGAACCACTGCACTAGAGCACCAGTAATTATATGCAAGGAGCATCTCCCTTAAGTACTCTTCTAACACTGATGAACCCACAAAAGTTCCCTCTCAAATCTGACAACAATCCAGACAAAAATAAAACAATCAAATGAACAGATTTGGGAATCACTCCCATTTCCTTTCATTACAGCACATAGAGAATATAATTATGTCTGGAGACTGGTTTTACATTTCTTTATTCAGAAAAAAATTATTTTGGATTCTTTGTTAATGACTTGATTTTTAAAAAAATATTTGAATCTTGACTACATGTAATCTGTAAATGTGCTTAAGCATTTCCCCCCCTTTTCTCAACAGCATTTCTTCAAGGTTCTGTGATCATAAGTATCAGTCAGGGGAATACGTATTCTATGCAGAAAATGATGATACATATGTGAATAAAACAATGATGTTGTATGTGAAACGTAAGTAAAAAAATGCACAGGTTTGATTAAATCTATGGGTGAGAAATCCTGACCCCTTTGGAATCAATCAATGGAATTTTTGCCATTGACTTCAATGGGGCCAGGAATTCACCCAATAGGTTATTTCTTTCCCACCCCTCTTTCATCCTACCAAAAATAAACATTAACAATTTATCACCTTGTAGATCAGGAATTTTTCGGATAGTAAGAGTGAACTATAACTAGTTGTCAAATATATTAGACAATACAAAAAAGCAAACTGTTTTTACGAGGGGGAAAAAAGGTTGGGTAAGTGGGAATTTTGAGATTTAACCAATAGTAAGGCTGCTTGCTAATGTCTTCTGTTTCCTAACGTCTCTCATCTAACTGTGTTTTTATTTGTGCCTCTCATATACAAGTCTGTTTTTCTTTCTACCACCTATTTGGGAGATTTTTTTTGACTTGCATATTGCAGATTTTGGAGTACAGTAAGGGTACATCTACATTGCAATTGGAGGTGTGATTACAGCTCAGGTAGGCAAACCTGTGCTAGCCAGCACAGCTAAAAAGAGCAACGAAGACACAGTGTCAGGGACCCCAGCTCTTCACTACTACTTTTAGCAGACTAGCTAGCTCAAAGCTAGCGTGGGTAGGCCTACTTGAGCTGCACGCACACCTCTGATTGCAGTGTAGACCTACCTCAGATAGTTTGAGTCCCAGTGAAATATTGAAAACTAAATACCTGTCCTGAAAATATTACTGCAATGATAGATGTCATCAAAATGGGAAAGGTTTAAAAAAGCAGGAGGGGGAAAATAATGTAAGCTCCTGTCAGAATTTTTTCACACTCCTCATGTAGCAGCTGCTGTCATGTGCTTCTGATATGTCGACACTGCCTCGCAGTTTGGACTACAGGGGTGTGAATAGCAGGGCATGCCAAAGTGCTGCCCTGGTAACTCCCCCAGGTAGATGCTGCGGGTGTGAACTAAAAGGTTCCTAGTTCTGATTAATGTAATCCTGTTTAAAGAGGACTGTGGTAATGCGAACTAGGAACTTTTTAGTTTGCACCCACAGCATCCACACAGGGACCCTACAGCGCAGCACCTTGGTACACACTGCTATTCACACCCCGTAGTCCAATCTGCGGGGCAGTGTAGACATAGCCTCACAGTTTCTTGTTTCATTCTCACTGAGCACTCTCTAGGCCTTGTTCACCTGTAACCTACACCTGTTTTGCACCAATAGAGCTCCACGGATTTCAATAGAAGTACTCCTGATTTACACCAATGTGAGAGGAGAATTGGGTCCTATGTGACTGGATTGTTAACTAGAAATCCCCAAGCCCTATAAAACCTAGCAGAAAATACCGAAGAAATCTCAGCCATCAAATATGATCAGGAAATAGCCTTTTACAAAGAATTCCTACCTCTAGTGTGCCACCAACAGTGTGGACAAAAATAGAGCAAGAAAATGAAAACTTCTTAAGAAAACTACAGTGGGCAGGCACCAACTGAAATACAGTTACATTACTTCAAAAAGGCAAAATAGTCTTAATCCATGAGAGTGGGATAGAATGATATGAGAAAATTCACTCATTAGGTATAACTTGCCAGACCCTGCTTGTGGCTTCTTTATGCCATTCACGAGTTCACAACATTCATCCCAGAACCCTATGATGGGGTGTATAACCCTCCCCTAGAACTAAAGATGTTAAAGAGCAACTCTGGGTCCAGATGACCCCGCCCAGCCTCACCTGCAGAGCATGTTCCAGATGGAGATGGAGCTTAAAAGAAAATCAGACAGCTTAGAAGGGGACTAACAAGGCAGGTAGCTCCTGAGAAGGGATGCTGCAAAAGCCATTGGAAAAGGGGTGCCTACCGGTTGCACCCAGACAGACAGGAGGGGCGGTTAGTACCATTTTTCCATTACCTATTTGCTACAGACTGCAAAACTTGGCCAATAGAGTCAGGGGTAGGAAGTGGCCCAAGGAGGGCAGTGTTAAGGTGCTCTTGGGTGCCAGATCCCAGTGGAGTGGGAGGGTCTGGGCTCCCCTACCCCGCCCCTCTCTGCATTAAGAAGGGACTTACCCCGTGATACTTCCAACAAGCGCTGACCATCACAAACCCATGAACATTTAGTACCTGTTAGTGCTGCACTATCATGTGTTATGTGTTGCATCCAGTATTTTTTGTTGAAAAAAATCTTAGCTTTGCTACATGTTAGTAATATCATGTCATTGCTTTACATTAACTGTCAACAAAAAAAATGCTCTTCAGTGAGAGTCAGGCAATCAGAATTTGCCTTTTCACGTGTAGCATAGTTTGGAGGAATGATTGTCTTGCAGTTGGGAGTCAGGAAGTTCTGAGTTTTAATCCTGGCTCTGCCACTGATTCACTGTGAGACCTTGGGTCAATTACTTCACTTTCCTGTCTCCATTCCATTATACATAGAAAGGAAATAACAGTACTTACCTATCACAGGGGTGCTATGGAGATTAACATGGCCCCTGATGATGGGATGCTTTATAAATACCTAAGTAGATTTTGATCACTTTGGGTGTGGTGTAACCATAGGTGCTGGTGCTGGGGGTGCTGCTGCACTCCCTGGCTTGAAGTGGTTTCCATTATATAGGGTTTACAGTTTGGTTCAGTGGCTCTCAGCACCCTCCACTATACAAATTGTTCCAGCATCTCTGGGTGTAACCCTATAGACATAACTGTATTATTGACTAAAGTATTATATTAAACTTTTTTTGTGATATGTTTGTTACAGGGAAACCTGAAGTAACAATACAGTCAACATCAAAAGATATTTCTTGCTTCTCTGATAGTTACCCTGCACCATCTTGGACCTGGAGGAAATGTCCAGGACCCGATTCTTCTAAGTAAATAAAGACATTTTCTGCCCTTTTTTTTTTATTTCTATATTCTTATTTGTGATGTTTCTTTGGCTAAATAAAGACTAGCCAGTGACTAGGATACTGTAAGATGAACTTTGGGGTACATGTAAAATAATAGTCTGGTACAGGGATGAATCAGACTAAATTAGAGTTTTTCCTTGACTTTAATAGAAGCAACATCAGGCCCATAAGCATGTGTATCTGAAGCTCTTTATATTGAAATAAACACAGCTGTGTCTAGAGCAATAGTTAGACATTAATTTAATTGCACAGTGTCCCAGTATGAATACTGGATTCCATATAAGCTTTCCTTGGTGCATTTAGTGGTCCTAATGAATCAAAGTATCAGGACCAGTGGATTTACCAGGGAATACATCAAAGTGTCAAGATATTCTTTTGGTTTATCTAGCCATTTCAGTACCTGGAAGTGCATTGAGGATCTGATCTAATGCTCAAGGAAGTCAATGAGTCATTCCATTTACTGCAATGGAGATTGAATCAGGCCCTAAAACTTCAAGGTACCAGGGTGTTTCTTGCACTGTGTCGACATTACTTTACTCATTCTAAAAAGCTCATTCCAAAAATAATCCTACATTCAAATTAAGGTACCAGGTCAAATATATTAATGGAATGTTATGAATGAGATTTAAAATATTTTAGAAAGTTGTTTTTAAATATTATGATAATTTTTCTATCCTTGCATCCAAGTCCACTTCTTTCTATGAGTCTAATTGTACAGAAATCAAAAGGAGAGGAAAACATATAACTGGTAAATTTAAAATATTTCTTAAAGTAGCTTTTCATATATAAAATGCTGAGACTCTAAAACCCAATGTCTTGGGAACATGTAGGTCTAGAAAAAGTGTTGTGTGTCCCATTAAAATGTGGCAATCTCCTCTTTCCTTTGGTATAAAATTCCTCTTTCTAAATATTAGACTTAAATTTTGCTTCTCATTTGGGACTGAATGTTTTCCATTCTAAGCCTTAATCAAGTGTAATTTTGAGGAGGAAACTGTATGCGTTAGAGGAAAGACATAAACATTTTTATGGCAGGTTAATCTTTTTAAATGGCAGCTATTTTGAAGCTTCTGAAAACTCTGGAGGGTTTGAAGTAGCCCCAGCGGAAATGGATTAGTGGGCAGAGTGATGGAGAAACAGTCAAAGTGAAACCCAGATGGAAGGCTGGGAGCAGAACCTGGATAATATCCCTTGAATTTATTTATTTAGAGTCATAGGGCCAGCTCTTCAGCAGACGTAAACGTGCATAGATCCACTGGAAGCAACAGAGTTATACTGATTTGCACCAGCTCAGGATATGACCATAATATACAAAAAAATACCTATCCTTGGCTCTAGATGCCTTTACCAAAATTAAAAATTAAATCAAATGAAAAAAAACCCAGCATCTACTCCCAACCCCCACAATAATAATAAGAACTTAAGAACAACCATACTGGGTCAGACCAATGGTCCATCTAGCCCAGTATCCTGTCTTCTGACAGTTGCCCATGCCAGGTGCCCCTAGGATGACCATATGTCCTGATTGTATAGGGACAGTCCCAATTTTGTTTTTTTTTTCTTATATAGGCTCCTATTACCCTCCACCCCCTGTCCCGATTTTTCACATTTGCTGTCTGGTCACCCTAGGTGCCCCAGAGGGAATGAACAGAACAGGTAATCATCAAGTGATCCATCTCCTGTCGCTCATTCCCAACTTCTGGCAAACAGAGACTATGGACACCATTCCTGCCCATTCTGGCTAATAGCCCTTGATGGACCTATCCTCCATGAACTTATCTAGTTCTTTTTCGAACCCTGTCAGTGTCTTGGCCTTCACAACATCCTCTGGCAAGGAGTTCCACAGGTTGACTGTGCTTTGTGTGAAGTAATACTTCCTTTTGTTTGTTTTAAATCTGTTGCCTGTTAATTTCATTTGGTGACCCCTTGTTCTTGTGTTATGAGAAGGAGTAATTAACACTTCCTTATTTACTTTCTCCACACCAGTCATGAATTTATAGACCTCTATCATATCCCCCCTTAGTCGTCCTTTTCCAAACTGAAAAGTCCTGGTCTTATTAATCTCTCCTCATATGGAAGTTGTTCCATACCCCTAATCATTTTTGTTGCCCTTTTTGTACCTTTTCTAATTCCAATATATCCTTTTTTGAGATGGGACGACCAGATCTGCACCAAGTATTCAAGATGTGGGCATACCATGGATTTACAGAGCAGCAATATGATATTTTCTGTCTTATTATCTATCCCTTTCCTAATGATTCCCAACATTCTGTTCGCTTTTTTGACTGCTGCTGCACATTGAGTGGATGTTTTCAAAGAACTATCCACAATGAGTTCAAGATCTCTTTCTTGAGTTGTAACAGCTAATTTATACCCCATAATTTTGTATATATAGTTGGGATTATGTTTTCCAAAGTGCATTACTTTGCATTGATCAACATTGAATTTCATCAGCCATTTTGTTGCCTAGTCACCCAGTTTAGTGAGATCACTTTGGTACTCTTCGCAGTCTGCTTTGGACTTTATCTATCTATCTATCTATCTATCTATCTATCTAATGTATACATGTATAATGTATGTAGATGTATATATCATCATGTATAATAATATAGTGAAAATCAAGCCCAGCAATACTCTCCTCTCTAGCACAAACATCAGCCACCTCTCATGATTTGGCCTCCCCAAAACCCTGTGCAAGTTGTAACAATCATAACTGGACCTCATTTCTTTTTAGTTGTACAGAAGAAATCACAGAAGGGATTTGGAATGACACACATGAGAGGAAAACCTTTGGGTCCTGGCATTCCAGCAGCATTTTAGATATACAGGATACAGTGATAGGCTTTTCTGTTGAGTGCTGTGCAAACAATTCTGTTGGCTCATCCTGTGCGAAGAGATTCATTAACCAACAAGGTACTGTACCGCTTCTGAGATAGTGCAGGCCATCTCAAGTTAATTAAAGACTACAAAGAGAAAACTATGTTATCATCTGTATTGTTGGTTCACATTTGAATATTCTTTGCAACTAAAATATAGGATTCCACACAGACTGTGAGTGGAATTGTGGGTAAAATGTGTGTTTCTTCTGGCATGATCTTTTTCTTAAGTTCAGTGATATGGTGTTTGGGACCAAATCTAGCAGTCCCAAAGCAGACTACTCTTCCATTAAAGTCAGCTGCAGAATCACACCCTGTGAATCTAGAGGCCTGCTTTTTATTCCTATGAGTAAGCTATACCCTGGAAATTAAGTTACAAATTGATGTTCAGCCCTTTTTGCTTATGGAAATATATGAGATCCTCCTTTTATGTTTGATTACAAAGAAGAAGCAACGTGGCTATCAGGTCATGTTCTGTTCGGATGTCTTCTCTGAGACTAAAGATTTTCAGCCCATAGATATTGCATGAGGACAAATATTTGAGCTACAGAAAATAACATGCAGTATTATTTAGGAAGAGGGCAAATCTTTAATTTATTCAGTTTGAACATAAAGATTTCCTTTGTCTTGAAGAGACAAGATGTTGTCTTAATTTAGTAAACGTATTGACCACAAGTGATAGGTATTACCCGGTACCATTCCACATATATAGTGTCATAAAGGATATTAAAGTTGCTCAATTTTGACCTTCAGAAGACATGTTGCAGCTATAGTAAAAAAGGAAGTAGACAGAGAAGAAAGAGTAGAAGGTAGCAGAGTCAGCCTGCTTTTGTGAGAGAAGGTCACACACTTTCACCTTGAGTGTCTTAAAATCATAAAAATGTAACAAGGAAAAGGCAGGGAATTCCGATTTTAATACCATTAGTTACTGAGTCATTTTAATTTGTCTTTCTGACACCCAGCCTGGTAGTGATGTGCACTGATTAGTGGTGTACATAGGCTGGAATGTCTATGAGAACATGTGTAGAGTACATTTAAGTATTATGAATCCAGTCATCTAATGTCTAATATTTTGAATTTAATGAACAATGAATTTATGTAAGCATGGGTCAAACATAATTAGTTTACACTGGAGTAAACTATATGGATAGCACACACTGTATGCTGGTGTTAATTTTCTGAATGGGCAAGGATGTATTTATCTGTATGATGAAAAAGTTAGACCTGGTAATTTTGGCATTATGGTGTTAACGAGGCAATAGCAGAGCAACATTCTAAGCAGGTTTGGTGTAATTGGTCCTCAGTTAACTGGTGGCTCTTTATATTATATCTGCATTGAGGCAGGGGTTATGCAGTTAACCTTGGAATGACTTCTTATTTGTTTGGCTGTTTGTCTTTAGATTCCCAGGGATCTGGGCAACATGCCATAATGGCATCTGGTTGAACAATGATGTCAAAGGGGTTAAAGAGTCATATAACATTCACTTTTTGAATGAAAATAAGTTTCAGACTTACCCAGTTTATAAGTATTGCCCATCTTGTTTTGTTATGAATACAACTCATTTACAGTGCTAATTGAGGCCCTGACCCAAAGACATTTGAAGTCAATGGTTATACTTCCATTAAACACGTCTTCCTGCAGTAGAATAAACAAGAGGGGGCTAAGGGGAAGAAATATTTATGACTATCCTCTTAGGGGTTCCTCTCTGTTCATTCCACTTTGGGCTGTCAGTCTGTCCCATGTGGAATGGATCATGGTGCCGACCAGAGATCCAAAGCAGATCAGGTGCATCTATGTGGAGATCTTTTGCCTTCACTCTGGCTCCATGTCCCCAGCATTTCCTTTGCTACCTGGCAGCATAGCTACATTACCAGGGACTCCCCAGGCTGCAGCTGTCCCTGGAGCCTCATTAAAGGTATCTTCCCATCACCAACATGATAAGCTCTGTGGTGTAAAGGGGGAACAATGTGTATTCTCCCAGCTCCACCCTCACCCAAATCTGGGCCACCCAGACCCTGCCCCTCCCTCTGCATAAATCTTTGCACCTTGGATCACCTCTACTCCAGAGGCAACTGAACCCTCCTTCATATGGGAGTTGGTCGATCCACATACAGAGGATCTTACTCATGTACTGAGGTTTGAAGGGCATGATCTGGCTACCTGAGAGATGTTGATCACCTGTAATTCCCATTAGCAATTCTCAGGCTCAGGCCAAAAGGGAATGGAAAATAGTGGCGATAATACAAACACGACAGATTTGACTCTGTTCCTCGTAACCTAACATTATATTCCAGTTCTGATTCGCTGTTTAGTAACATGTATCTTTTTGAATTACAGGAGCTGTTTTTTCCCTCCAAGATAATGTTTCATTCTATGCAACTATTGGATTTTGCCTTCCATTTATAGCTGTTTTGCTTATATTTATTTTTCATAAATACAAAAAGGTAAAAGCAAAAAACTTAAATGAATGCTCTCCACTCCCCTCTGTTGGAAATCTATTTCTCTGTTGGACTAATACAATTTTTCCATTTCTGAAGCAATTTAGATATGAAAGCCAAATGCAAATGATACAGATAGTTGGTCCTTCAGATAATGAGTACATCTACATTGATTTCAGTGAATTTGAATATGATCTCAAATGGGAGTTTCCAAGAGAAAATCTGGAATTTGGTGAGCAATCTGCTATGTAAACGATCAACTCATCATATTAGTTTGCATTGCACTAAACTAGAAATCACCTTAACTCATTTTGTCTTGTAGGGCAGGCACTTGGCTCTGGTGCCTTTGGAAAAGTGGTGAATGCGACAGCTTATGGAATTAGTAAAACCGGAGTTTCAGTCCAAGTTGCAGTCAAAATGCTAAAAGGTACAGTAAATCACAGAGAGATACTGCTCTCACAAGCAGTGATTTATTGTTTGTGTTTTAAGATAGAAACAGCACCAGAAGCCCCTCTAAATCAATTCCCTTAGCAATTGCACCTCACTGTCCTTTTATACTTTAATACTTACTTAGCTCTAAAAGTTATTCCTTTTGCATATTCTTATTGCTGCATTTTGTAGTTTATTCCATGCATTAACTAAATTCTAGAGTGTGTCTCTAAGGTACAACCAATAGTATGGGAAAGGATAGAACTCTGCCACTCCTGGGGGGCACTGGGAGGCATTCTCCCTCAAGGGAAGGACTCCTGGGCCTCCCACATGGCAAAGATTGCATATTTGCTACAGCATCCTTTCATGGGATACATCCTTCTCTTCCCAGTGTGGCTGACCAGCTCTGATGACTTGGGTACAGGGATCTGGAGGGAGCCTAGCTAACAGCTCTGTTGTGGACCTGCTACTCACGGATGCTGTCTTAGTCCACATTACCCAGCTGGGTCTTGTCTTCCCTGCTTTGCAGGACATTTAGTTTCTCAGCTTTTCCACAGCTGGAAAGAACTTGCCCCATCAAACCATTGGGATGTGGTGAGGTCCTGCCTCCTGTGATATGGTCACCCAGTACCCCAACTGCCATATATGGCATTCAGAGGTGGAAATATGGACTCCATCCAGAAGAGAAGGCAGGGCTTAACAGTCATGTAGTGTCAGCCCTGAGAGGGCTTCTCACAGGGCCAGTCCTAAGAGGGTTTCCCACCTCCGAATTCTAGAAAGGCTCTCCCGTTGGAGAAACCAGCTCTGCCATGCAATTTGGCCCCCTTCATGCTGTGGTAGGGCAAAGTTTTAGCTCTAGTAACTTTTTAAAAGTTCTTTCTATATTTGATTGATATAGAGAGAGTGCTTCCTGTTCATGAGGTAAAGTGACATTATTTTGGGCTAAATGAACTCTGATGCAAAGGAGATGTTTATTAGCACAGGTATCATTTTTACTGAGTGAACAGAAAACACCTTCATTTTGTTGTTACACTGAAATATACTTTCCATTTTCTCACCCTTACTCTCTGATTGGCTACTATGGGTCCCTCATCTCCATGGACTACTGCCTTCAGAACAGACATGACTGCCTCAGTTTCTTACCCATCCAATACTTCCCCTCTCTTGCATAATGAGGAGTTATTAGTTCCTCTCTCTCTAACTAAGAGTAATTAAATTAATAAAGTAAATTTTATTTATTATCTAGAGTTAGATGAGGTCAGTTTGCATAATGATTCTACATTTATTGAAAAACAGGTATAAAGTCATTATTTAAATGATTGTACACTAATTGGCTAACGGCCTTTATTAGCCAATTGGAATACAATTATTTGTATACTTTATGTGGATGAGAAATCATAGACATAGACTCTCTCAGCCAATCAAAATGCAGGGAATTGCGTAAATGAGAAATAAGTTATGAGTCAATAGTTGTACTGCTTCTCTATATTGTGACTGAGACAATTCCATATCATTTTAAGTTGTAAGCTATGGTTTCCCTCAAAATTGCATGATCCAGTTTTGAATCAGGAGAGACAATAGGGAAAAATTATGGGCCAAATTCTGCTCACAGTTACAACTGTTTAAATCCAAAGTAGCCCTACTGAACACGTTTCAATTTTATAGCAATATAAACTTAAAAAGGAATTTGGTTCTATATCTGTCTCCCTGTCTCATATTTAAAGCAAATTCTGGCTACTTGTCAGAATCTGCCAACCGTTCTTTATTTTGTCACTTTCATAATATCTGTTTTTCCAGACCACGAAATCATCTCACAAAGCTTGTAGCTGGAACACAATGAGAGAGAGAGAGAGAGAGAGAGAGAGAGTTCCAGCTGTGATATATAGCAGATAGAATATCTATTTATCTTAAAGTATTACTCTTTAGAACAATTTTCTACACAGTCATAGCTTTATATCAATGGGATTAATGTAAAAGGAAAGCTTTGTATGCCACACAGAACCTAAACTTTTTAGGTTTCAAACTCTATCCTGTAAATATTTTTCTAAGTTTGTGCTGCTGTTGTATTTACAGAAAAATCTGACCCTTCTGAAGAAGATGCTCTAATGTCAGAGCTCAAAATGATGACTCATATTGGAAGCCATGAAAACATTGTGAATCTATTAGGGGCTTGCACCACATCAGGTAATAAACACCACATTGAAATATACTAACCTAAATCAACGTAAAGAAGACTTATGAATGGAATACAAATACCTCAAAAATTGGCCATTAGCAGTAATATGAAACATCTGTGAATCCTGATAAATCCCAAATCCCATGGTTTGTTTGTTTTTCCAATGTTGTGCTATACAGTGGCCCAGATGCAGAAAATAAAGTGAGGGTAAAACAAAAGAGAATCTAAGGGCTTGTCTGCACAGAAAAATGGTACTACTTTAACTATACTGGTATAGTTGGTAGAATTAAAATAGCACAGCGCACCTACTGTGGATGCAGTTATACTGGGATGAATGTGTTTATACTGGAACAGTTAATTCCTGTGAGGAAAGGGGAATAAGGAATACTGGCATAAGGCACCTTTATATCAATATAACTGTGTCCACACTGGGGGTTGTACCTATTTATTTTTTGCAGTAGAAAATCACCAAAATAGTTACAATGGTACAAAAACTGTTTGAAGACCAATGCTAAGGGGCAAAGAAGACTGGATAGCCTGACGGATTGACAGGAAAGGAAAGGAAGTGGAGATGGGTTAACAAATGAAATGAAAATAAGAGAGTGGAATGAAGGATGAGGAGTGAGTGAAGCAGAGAAGGGAAGAGAAAGGAAAAGTAAAGAGGGGAGTGAACAGAAGAATAGAGTGAGAGTGGGAAAAAAATAAGAGGGGAAAGATTGTGGATTACTGTTGTTATTTATTGTTTGTATTGTGCCCAAGAGCTCCAGTCATTGACCAGGACCCCATTGTGCTAGCTGTTGTACAAACACAGAATAAAAAGATGAGCCCTGCCCCCAAATAGCTTACAATTTAAGTAATGTAGTCGTACTATTGAACAGAGAGAGGATAAGGAAGCTATATAGTGTGAGCAGGACCTGGCGTTTGTATTTGTAATTGATTTGTTACATCCATCACTCTAAAAAATAGGGAAGATTTGAGTCATGGGTATTATTTTAAGGCAGAAATAATAATAACAATGAAATCTAATTTCCCCAGCTCATAAGAACAATAATTCTGTCATGAAAAAAGAAGGAGGGAAGTTAAATAGATCATTGCGACTAGCTTCGCGACTAAGCCTGGGAGGATAAGGGGAATTCAGAGCCGGAGCTCCAGCCCGAGCTGCAACTTCAAAGTGCTGTCTACACAGTTATTTTTAGTGCAAGCCCAAGTCTGTCAGCCCAGGTCAAGAGGCTTGCTCCCAAGTGCTGTGTAAATATACTCAAAATGCCCCACCAATGAGTATGCCCACATATGTCGGCACCTTCGTTCTAGATTATCTTAGAACAGAGTTGATTGCTAGAGTGTACGGACAAAATAATAAAACACTATGAATGAAAGTGGCTTAAATCAAACAACAGTAACTCAAAAACAACAAGGAGTCTGGTGGCACCTTAAAGACTAACAGATTTATTTGGGCATAAGCTTTTGTGCATCCGAAGAAGTGAGGTTTTTACCCATGAAAGCTTATGCCCAAATAAATCTGTTAGTCTTTAAGGTGCCACCAGACTCCTAGTTGTTTTTGTAGATACAGACTAACACGGTTACCCCCTGATACTTAAGAGTAACTCAGTTTGTCATAACAAAAAATACTGTTAAGCAGGGTCCCAAATGTAATGACAGCATGTGGGTAAAGCAATATGAAAAGCTGCCGATTCAGAAGGGCTTTTCTCTCCAGCAAGCAGTTTGAGGGAGTAGTGTATATGTCCAAAGTCCCAGGAAGTCTCTCACACTCTCAGAGGAAGGGGTCTGGGCTTTAGGGGAAAACCACGTTCTTTGCCATCCCCCCAAAAGCCATTATGTCATTTTCCAAAAGCAGTTGGACTCTATCTCAACTTTATTTATATGGAAATTGTATAAGGTTCAGGCATTTAATATAGACCATACATTGGGAGAAAATGAGGGTTCATTACGGCTTCACCAGGGAGGCGCTCCTTCCCCCCAGAAAGATTGCTTCAGTACATCCAGTACCCGGACAGTAATAGATATTCATTCCATAAACTATCTCAGGACCAGTTTACTTGATTTTTGAATACTGTTGCTATGGTGACCTGCTGAACTACTTAAGGAACAAAAGAGAAATATTTCACCGCACGTGGACAGATATCTTCAAACAGCACAATTTCAGCTTTTACCACAATTTCCATTTGGATCGAAACTCCAGGTAAAATGTTCAGTAACAGTTTGAACTATAAGTAACCTATTATCAGTCAAGCGCTTGCACTGATACAACTCTGCAAGCACGTGTCCCGGAACTCTTTGCAAAGAAAACTGCTGTAAATTGGCGTAATTCCTTTGAAGAGCTGAGGATTGGGGCCAGTATGTAAATAAACAAATCTAGCTTAAGGAGTGAATTGAGGAGTGTCCTTTAACAAAGAACACCAGTGAATTCTAGGCTCATCACACTCCAATCTTTCGAAACCCACCGGGAATTGGCTAAAAAATAGTCCTATTTTTGCTGCAGTTCTTCTGATTGCACTGCAAGCATCATGAAACCCCTTCTGTGGATTTTGGCATTTTAAAGGGTCATGCTAGGTGTATAATAAGTAATAATTCAGTGCCAAAGGTTGTAATGGCAGTAACTGATGCCCTTTTCATTACAAAGCAGTTCACATTTTAGATGATTATTTTATTTGAAATATGCAACTTTTTTAAATATGCCCCCTACTCCAGACAGGGGACAACATTAAAAAATGGATCATATATTTCATTGTGTAGAATGGATGACTTTGGAGGAATGCAACTAAGGCAAGACTCAGATTTGACCTCTGGATCAAACGGGATTACATTATATTCGGAGGAAGGTGAGAAATTAAGCATTTTCTTCTGAGTAACAATTGTAAAAAACAAATTTGCTTAGTTTGTATTAGAGATGTGTATAGAAATTGAAAGAAATCAATAGACCTAGATTATAGTAAAAATGTAGGGACATATTTTTATTTATTTATTTATTTATTTTTTAAATTTATTTTGGAGTGGGAACAGCAATTCCATACATGATTGGAAAGACAGAAACATTTTGATGGCAGATTGATTTTTTTTAAAGACCTATTTCAGAGATTTGGAACTTTGGAATTTGGCCTCATGAATGTAAGAAAGTTGCATGGGTTTAACAAAAGGTGTGAAAACTGACTTAGAATCATAGAATCAGAGCATATCAGGGTTGGAAGGGACCTCAGGAGGTCATCTAGTCCAACCCCCTGCTCAAAGCAAGACCAACCCCAACTAAATCATCCCAGCCAGGGCTTTGTCAAGCTGGGCCTTAAAAAGCTCTAAGGATGAAGATTCCACCACCTCCCTAGGTAACCCATTCCAGTGCTTCACCACCCTCCTAGTGAAATAGTGTTCCTAATATCCAACCTAAACCTCCCCCACTGCAACTTGATACCATTGCTCCTTGTTCTGTCATCTGCTACCACTGAGTTCCATCCTCTTTGGAACCCCCTTTCAGGTAGTTGAAGGCTGCTATCAAATCCCTCTTCACTCTGCTCTTCTGCAGACTAAATAACCCCAGTTCTCTCAGCTTCTCCTCGTAAGTCATGTGTCGCAGCCCCCTAATCATTTTCATTGCCCTCTGCTGGACTCTCTCCAATTTGTCCACATCCCTTGTCATGGGGGGACCAAAACTGGATGCAGTACTCCAGGTGTGGCCTCACCAGAGCCAAATAGAGGGGAATAATCACTTCCCTCGATCTGCTGGCAATGCTCCTACTAATACAGCCCAATATGCCATTGGCTTTCTTGGCAACGAGGGCACACTGCTGACTTATATCCAGCTTCTCGTCCACTGTAATCCCCAGGTCCTTTTCTGCAGGAAACTTACATAAACTGCTGCAAAAGACTGGGTTGCCACTCTTATTTGATTTCATTTTTAAATTGATTAAGAATCAGTTTAAACTAATCAGAAGTAAGCCACACTTTAACCAAAAGAAGAGAGTCCACCCAGGGTATTGCAATGGCTTAACTAAATTGGTTAAAAAAATTACTTAATTGAATTGAGTGCAGCCTTCTCCTATAGACAAGGCCTATCGTTCCAGCGGAGATGGACTAGTTGGTAGAGAACAGGTAAGATGGTTATAGATGTAAGAAAAATGCATCTTATCATATAAGCTGCACAGCTATCACATCAGTATCACCTCTGTAAGTGTAAGTGTGTGTGTGCATATGTGCATGAGAGAGAGAGAGAGAGAAAGAGGATCTCATAATTTTGCCAATAACAATAAAAGTAAAGTCACAAATTGTATTTTACGTGTATTAGTTTAGTTATAATTTTGACTGAAGCCTTAGCTCTTGATCTGCTCTTATCGAAGTCAAGAGGAATTTGCTAGTATAAGGACTAAGCCAATGTTTAGTAAGGATCTCAGGATTTTGCTTACAATTATTTGATGTATTTATTATCAGTAATCGAAATAATAACAATAAAAGTGGTACTAGACTTTGAAGACATCTACTCTTGACGCCTTCCCTTTATCTGTGTGAGAAGAATAAGTGCACAATGCACTGATTATGCTTCTTGATACTGTATCAGACAAGCCAATTGTAATGATTTATTGAGATAAATGGAGAAAGGGATTAAGCTACAGAAACTTTGCTTTACTTTACTTCTGAATGAGTGTGTCCACCCAGAGGTTTAGTGCACTTGAACTCCTGCACTTCAGCTTCACACCTTCAGTTAATTCATCTTCACTTTCCCGAGTGTCTCCAGGTAGTCACAAGCCCAAGGTCTGCTTATGTTTTACAGAAGAAATTAAATATATCAATAGAAGGGTGTATGAAGAGGAGGACTTCAATATGCTCACTTTTGAAGATCTTCTCTGCTTCTCATATCAAGTTGCCAAAGGAATGGAGTTTCTTGAGTCAAAATCGGTATGTTTAACCTGTGAACAATGTTTAGCATGTAAAGAATAGAAAGATAGATCAAATTAGCAGCAGGCCATCTGAAATAGAAAACTGTGAAGTGACAGGTTTAAACCATATCTTTATTACAGGTTTTAAAATAACCAAAATAAAATACTCCTAGATTGTGCCTTAAGGCTTGACTGTGTGTGAGCCAGGTCTGATGCATATGTGACTAGAGGCGGATGATTGTTTTGTGGGGCCCTGGACCAGAGCAAGTGGGGGCCCCTCCGCACTACTTCTGCCCGCAGTCCCCTCAGCCCTCCCTCCCAGCACTCTTGCTGGGGAGCGGGGTGAGGGTGCGGGGCACAGGGGCGCCCATGTTTCAGGCTGGGGACCCTGGGCACGGGCCCCATAGGCCTGTACATTAATCGGCCACCGATCTCCAATAAGATTAAGTAGAGTTTAAAGGGCTATGTCCTCCTTTGTAAGGGAGATTGGAAATGCCTCATTCTTCTGTCACAGGGCAGAGTTTGCCTTAGTGGAAGGGGTCAGAGGTTCAGCTTCTTAAACCCATGGGTTCTTGGTGAGCCATACAGATATCCTGGGAGATCTGCTGGAGCAACAAGGACCTTTGTGCTGAGGACCTAAGCCTACTCATTGTTCCCCAGCTGCTAGGGCACCTTGCAGATGTCAGCCCAACCACTTCTATAGAAGCCATGTTGCTTGCGGTTCCCTGATTACTTCTGACTATAAAACCAAACGTTAGGATGTGTCTGTGTCTCCACAGCATAGAGAATGAACCTATCCACATTACTACAGATTGGGTCTGTGGGGAGTAGTGGATTATGCCGTGGAGAATAGCTAACTTCCAACCCCCACCCCTTACCGCAGTGCCCTCTCCCACTCCCAGCCTAGATATACAGGCTTCAGTTCCTTCTGCTTGCAGAAGTGAAGAGGGGGGTGGGTGGGCTCTAGCCGTCAAACAGAAAACATCTGTGGCTCAAGCTATGTATTAGCATTCTGGTGCCCTTTGAAGGTTTAGGTTTATCCAGTGTATAATCAAACTGTATTTCTGCTGTTGTTTTTTTCCCTTCTGAAATGATAGTTGCTGGGGAGAGAATTAAATAAGCCACTCACCGCTCTAATCTCAGCCTTCTCCCATTCCTCATAATAAACAGGTAATATTATTCCATAAACAACTAGTAACTATGACGTTAGTTCTGACATCCTGGCTTCCATTGTACATATTAGCATTGCAAAACCAAGCTATTTCACTTTTCCATTAATGCAGATAAAGTTGTTTGAGCAGGGAAAGGTGCAAGATTTTGCAGATGAAGCCAAAAACAATGAATAACAACTTCCATCTGTTGTAAAACAATACACAACCCTAATCCATTCTTTCTTTACAGTGTATTCACAGAGACCTGGCTGCCAGGAATGTATTAGTGACCTGTGGAAAAGTAGTGAAAATATGTGACTTTGGCCTAGCTAGAGATATAATGAATGACTCTAACTACGTCATCAGAGGCAATGTAAGCTCACGCCTACTTTACATTTTTCACATAATTGTAAAAACTATAAGGAACTGTTGAGCTGATAAATGCATATACAGTGGGATAGAGAGTAACCTCACTGTGTCACTGAAAAAGTTTTCTTGCCTTGGCAAATGAAAATAGTAGATTTGGTATTAGCCTAATCAGATTTGGGCTGGACCCTGCAAATGTTTGTATAGTAATCTAAACATTAGTTAATTTAAGAATACGACACTGTGGGCCAGATCCTCGGCTGGTGCAAAGCAGAATAGCTCCAGGGAAATCACTGTATCTAAGTCAATATGGCATAACCAGCACTTTATAAAACCCACTCTGTTTCATATACTAGAGAAGAAGAGTGAGGGAAGCAAGATCTTAGAAAAGAATGCAGGCTGAGTCATCGTTGATTTCAACATGAGCTCCAGAGTAGGAATTTTTTTGGTGTGTGTGTGTGTGGGGGGGGGGAGGGATAATTAGAGCTTGCTCTGTTAATGAATGTATTATTTTAGACTAATGTAAAGGCTTGGGGAGGCTTTTGAGGACAGGGATCAGTAAGGATAGAAAACAAAAGTTCTGTGGCCACACTTAAGAATTCGTAGGGACACCCAGGTTGGTTCCTTTGATCTGTGTGAGAATGAGGACTTGGATGGGGTTTCCCAGGTGTGACAAAGTGGGGTTTTATTCATCTTGTTACATTGCATGTGAGTCTTACTGTCCTATACTAAAACTGTGTGTACCTTCATTTCCCTGTTTACTGCACCAATTCTTGGGTGGTGGGAGTTAGATGTGTGATTTTTGCTGAGGCCTTCAGGGCAGGTGAGGCTGCCCAGTGCTCTGTACATATGCTATGGTGGTGCCTTCGTAACCTGAGACCCAGGAGGGGTGTGTGACCAGGTGACACCTTTTGCCCTGGAAGCAAGACAAAGAGGAGCAGCTCTCTCTTTATATAAAGCTAGATTGTAACCTTACAACCTGCCCTAAGTGAGGGGCAGCACACAGCTGCACTAGCCCAGGAGCAGGCCAGAGAACAAACTGTGTCAGAGACTCACAGCTCCTCTCCTGATTCCTCATTGCTCTGGGGCTGGAGCAAGTTACTTCACCCCAGTCCACATGTGTGCCCCGCTGGCTACTCAGGTCAGTGAGTAGGCTGTCAAACCAGAGCTCCTCCCACTTCCTGTCTTCTCCACTCCCCATCCCCGTCAGCTTGCTCATAGGCCTGGTCTACACTATGACTTTAAATCGGATTTAGCAGCGTTAAATCAAATTAACCCTGCACCCGTCCACACAATGAAGCCATTTATTTCGAAATAAAGGGCTCTTAAAATCGATTTCTGTACTCCACCCCGACTAGCGGAGTAGCGCCAAAATTGATATTGTCATTTCGAATTAGGGTTAGTGTGGCCGCAATTCGATGGTATTGGCCTCTGGGAGCTATCCCACAGTGCACCATTGTGACCGCTCTGGACAGCAATCTGAACTCGGATGCACTGGCCAGGTAGACAGGAAAAGCCCCGCGAACATTTGAATTTTATTTCCTGTTTGCCCAGCGTGGAGAGCACAGGTGACCGCAGATAGCTCATCAGCACAAGTAACCATGCGGGCCGATAATCGAAAAAGAGCACCAGCATGGACCGTACGAGAGGTACTGGATCTGATCGCTATATGGGGAGAGGATTCAGTGCTAGCAGAACTTCGTTCGAAAAGACGAAATGCCAAAACTTTTGAAAAAATCTCCAAGGGCATGATGGAGAGAGGCCACAATAGGGACTCAGATCAGTGCCGTGTGAAAGTCAAGGAGCTCAGACAAGTCTATCAAAAAACAAAGGAGGCAAATGGTCCCTCCGGGTCAGAGCCGCGGACATGCCGCTTCTACGTCGAGCTGCATGCAGTTCTAGGGGGGGCTGCCACCACTACCCCACCTCTGACCATGGATTCCGAGGCGGGGATAATCTCATCAGCTACACCTGAGGATTCTGCGGAGGGGGAAGAGGAGGAGGAGGACGAGCTTACGGAGAGCACCCAGCACTCCATTCTCCCCAACAGCCAGGATCTTTTTCTCAGCCTGACTGAAGTACCCTCCCAACCCTCCCAAGCCAGTATCCAAGACCATGACCCCATGGAAGGGACCTCAGGTGAGTTTACCTTTTAAAATATAAAACTTGTTTTAAAAGCAAGCGTTTTTTAATGATTACTTTGCCCTGAGGACTTGGGATGCATTCGCGGCCAGTATAGCTACTGGAAAAGTCTGTTAACGTGTCTGGGGATGGAGCGGAAATCCTCCAGGGACATCTCCATGAAGCTCTCCTGGAGGTACTCCAAAAGCCTTGCCACAAGGTTTCTGGGCAGTACAGCCTTATTCCGTCCTCCTTGGTAGGACACTTGACCGCGCCATGCTTGCAGCAAGTAATCTGGTATCATTGCATGACAAAACCTGGCAGCGTATGGTCCCGGTGTTTGCTGGCATTCAAGCAACATCCATTCTTTATCTCGCTGTGTAATCCTCAGGAGAGTGATATCGCTCATGGTAACCTGGTTGAAATATGGGAATTTAATTAAGGGGACAGAGGTGGCCGTTCCTACTGGGCTGTTTGCCTGTGGCTGAAAAGAAATCCTTCCCTGCAGTTAACCAAGCGCAGGGGGAGGGGGGGAATTGGCCCAGAGCTTTTCGCGTTTGGCTAGCAGGGATCTTCCCTGATACCAGCCACGTGGTGGGGGGAGGGGTAAAGCGATCATCCCAGAGAATTCATGGCGGGGTGGGGGGTGTTAGTTTGGTTCCTGCAGGGATCTTCCCTGATACCAGCCACGTGGTGGGGGGAGGGATAAAGCGATCATCCAGAGAATTGGATGGGGTGGGGTTAGTTTGTTTTCTGCTGCTGAAGGTTAACAGGAAAACCGCAGCACTCAACGGGCTTTGCTTGGTATGTGGGAAAGGAGGGCGCAGAAGCCGAAAGACAATGGCTTACCATGGCCGCATGCAAGCCAAATTCTGTTGCCCAGACCTGCATCTGTGATCTCTAGCAGCAAAGCCACAGGCACTCAATATTAAGAGGCAAAATGCGACCTTGCACAGAAATCACATGTGCTATGTAATGTGAATAGTGTTGGTCACCGTGAAAGAGTATAAGCATTGTTCTGCAAAATGTATCTTTTAAAAAAATTCTCTCCTTTTTTCCCTCCCTCCAGCAGCTGCAAATTCTTCAAGCCTCCCTCCTCCGTCCCGAAGGCTATCTCAGATAAGGCGTCAGAAAAAGAAGACGCGAGACGAGATGTTCGCAGAAATCATGGAATCCACCCGCAGTGAAAGAGCTCATCTGAATGAGTGGAAGGACACGGTTTCAAAGTATAGGAAAGAAGCCAGTGAACGTGAGGACAGGAGGGACCAACGTGAGGACATGAGGGACCAACGTGAGGACAGGAGGGACCAACGTGAGGAGAGGAGAGACGCTCGAGATGAGAGGGGGCGGCAGGAAGATCAGAGGAGGCAGGTTGCAATGCTGGGGCTGCTGCTTGAGCAAACAGACATGCTCCGGTGTCTGGTGGAGCTTCAGGAATGGCAGCAGGATAACAGAGTGCCACTACAGCCCCTGTATAACCCCCCTCCCCCCTCACCATGTTCCATAGCCTCCTCACCCAGACGTGTAAGAACGCCGAGGGGGGAGGCTCTGTACACCCTCCCATTCCACCCCAGTGGACAGCCCAAGCAAAAGGCTGTCATTTTTTTAACCTTTTTTTAGTGGCCTTTTCCTTCCCGCCGATCCTCCTCCCAAACCCCACCCGGGTTCTCTTCCTCTTTTTATAATCAATTAATAAAGAATAAATGATTTTTAAATGATAGTGACTTTATTTCCTTTGAAAGCAAGCTGGGGGAAGGGGGAGGGTGGGTTCCTTACAGAGAATGAGTCAATAAAGGGGGCGGGTTTTCATGAAGGAGAAACAAACAGAAATTTCACACTGTAGCCTGGCCAGTCATGAAACTGCTTTTCAAAGCTTCTCTGATGCACACTTCCTGGTGTGCTCTTCTAAACGTCCTGGTGTCTGGCTGCGCGTAATCAGCAGCCAGGCGATTTGCCTCAGCCTCCCACCCCGCCATAAAGGTCTCCCCCTTACTTTCACAGAGATTGTGGAGCACACAGCAAGCAGAAATAACAATGGGGATATTGGTTTGGCTGAGGTCTGAGCGAGTCAGTAACGATCGCCAGCGACCTTTTAAACGGCCAAATGCACATTCTACCACCTTCTGCACTTGCTCAGCCTGTAGTTGAACAGCTGCTGACTCCTGTCCAGGCTGCCTGTGTATGGCTTCATGAGCCATGGCATTAAGGGGTAGGCTGGGTCCCCAAGAATAACTATTGGCATTTCAACATTCCCAACAGTTATTTTCTGGTCCAGGAAGTAAGTCCCTTGCTGCAGCCATTTAAACAGAGTAGTGTTCCTGAAGACGCGAGCATCATGAACCCTTCCCGGCCAGCCCACGTTGATGTTGGTGAAACGTCCCTTGTGATCCACAAGTGCTTGCAGCACCATTGAAAAGTACCCCTTGCGGTTTATGTACTGGGTACCCTGGTGCTCCGGTGCCAAGATAGGGATATGGGTTCCATCTATCACCCCACCACAGTTAGGGAATCCCATTGCAGCAAAGCCATCCACTATGACCTGCACATTTCCCAGAGTCACTACCTTTCATAGCAGCACCTCAATGATTGCTTTGGCTACTTGCATCACAGCAGCCCCCACAGTAGATTTGCCCACTCCAAATTGATTCCCGACTGACCGGTAGCTGTCTGGCGTTGCAAGCTTCCACAGGGCTATCGCCACTCGCTTCTCAACTGTGAGGGCTGCTCTCATCTTGGTATTCTGGCATTTTAGGGCAGGGGACAGCAAGTCACAAAGTTCCATGAAAGTGCCCTTACGCATGCGAAAGTTTTGCAGCCACTGGGAATCGTCCCACACCTGCAACACTATGCGGTCCCACCAGTCTGTGCTTGTTTCCCGGGCCCAGAATCGGTGTTCCATGGATAGAACCTGCCCCATTAACAACATGATCTCCAAAGCACCGGGGCCTGCGGTTTGAGAGAATTCTGTGTCCATGTCCATGTCCTCATCACACTTGTCGCTGCGCTGCCGTTGCCGCCACCTCCTCGCCTCGTTTTTCTGGTCCTGGCTCAGCATAAACTGCACGAGAACGCACGAGGTGTTTACAATGTTCATGACTGCTGTCTTGAGCTGAGCGGGCTCCATGCTTGCCGTGGTATGGAGTCTGCAGTGTTCACCCAGGAAAAAAGGCTCGAAATGGTTGTCTGCCGTTGCTTTCATGGAGGGAGGGGTGAGGCAGTACCCAGAACCACTTGCGACAATGTTTTTTGCCCCATCAGGCACTGGGATCTCAACCCAAAATTCCAATGGGCAGGGGAGACTGCGGGAACTATGGGATAGCTATGGGATAGCTACCCACAGTGCAACACTCCAGAAATCGACGCTAGCCCCGGTACATGGACGCACACCACCGAATTAATGTGCTTAGTGTGGCCGCATACATTCGACTTTATACAATCTGTTTCCAAAATTCGAATGATATAAATTCGGATTAATCCCTTAGAACTGGTCTACACTACGACTTTAATTCGGATTTAGCTGCGTTAATCTGAATTAATCCTTAACCCGTCCACACAACGGAGCCAGTTACTTCGAATTAAAGGGCGCTTAAAATCGATTTCTGTACTCCACCCCGACGAGCGGAGTAGCACCAAAATCGATTTTGTAAATTCGAATTAGGGGTAGTGTGGTTAAAATTAATGGGGTAGTGTGGCCGCACACCACCGAATTAATGTGGTTAAAAACCGAATTAATGTGCTTAGTGTGGCCGCGCACAATCGAATTTATACAATCTGTTTCCCAAATTCGAATTATCTAAATTCGAATTAATCTCGTAGTGTAGACGTACCCATGGTGTAGACATACCCTTAGTGAGTAGCCCCATCTCTCCTCCTCATGGCCAGTATCATATTCTAAGCAAGATCAAGAAGAAGAGTAAGAGGGGGCCTTAATCTCCTGCATAGCAAAGTAAAGACTCTGACAATGTAGCCCACGTAAGGCAAACAATCTTAGAACCTGTCATACAGTAGCCTCACCTACAGCTCGATGAGCTGTTTGCAGCAGCTATTTAAAATGAGTCTCTATTTTTCTGTCTGCAATCAGACTTTGATCGTACGTGGGCAGTGAGTGCTCTAAGGAGTTGGCTATATTGTGTGTAGAAAATACTAATCAAGCTTCTTTTCCGTCTCTTTGTACAGGCTCGGTTACCAGTCAAATGGATGGCTCCTGAAAGCTTATTTGACAGGATATACACAATTAAGAGTGATGTCTGGTCTTATGGAATATTACTGTGGGAAATATTCTCTCTCGGTATGTTCTATATCACAACAGAAGAGCACCACTTTTCCCTAGCCTCCTGTATGCTAATATTTCCACAATATTTCTCATAGGTGTGAATCCTTACCCTGGAATTCAGGTTGATTCAAACTTCTACAAACTCATTCAAAGTGGATTTAAAATGGACCAGCCATTTTATGCTACAGAAGAAATGTAAGTGTATGTTCTGGATACTGCATAGGGTGGGGATTAATTGTTAATCAAGTAATTATTTTTCCTAATGCTATCTTTATATTTATTCCACTCCTTTGCCCTCTACCCTGCCTAACAGAGTTATTCCAGGCAAAATCACGTCTTTCTCTAAGGCTGGTGCAGGATATTTGTTAATGTAGCTTTTGTCTAGAAGCAGAAATTATTATAGTGTCATGATCAGCAATGAACGTTGTATTTGTTTGAAAAGACCAGTTTACTACCTGTTTTCAATTGGTCCTTAGATTCTCAGAAAACTTCCTCTTGGGTTGGTATTTCAGAATCTTCAGCTCCATTCATGCAGAAGGGTTTATTTTCTATAGCAAGGGTTACACAAAATCCATTTTAGATACACCTCTACCTCGATATAACGTGACCCGATATAACACGGTAGAGCCGTGCTCTGTGGGGGAGGAGCTGCGCACTCCGGCGGATCAAAGCAAGTTCAATATAATGCAGTTTCACCTATAACCTACGATTTTTTGGCTCCCGAGGACAGCATTATATCAGGGTAGAGGTGTACTAAATAAAGCTCTCATTAACTTTCTCTTCTTTTTTTACTGAACCCAGCCATGTCCAATTCAATTCCAGGGAGATGTCAGTGCCTTTAGAAGAGGCGAGTGATAACACAAAAGGATTTGGGTGGGAGCAGGAGACAAGAGATGCAGGGGCATTGTAACTCTTGTGCTTCTCAGTGTGGACATTACAATCAACATGGAGTCTGATGTGGATATTCAAATTCCATGGAGATTACACCTTGCAAACACCTGTGTCTGTGTGCTCTGCCAAAGGGGAGGAGTCCAGGGGACAAAAAAGGAGAGAGGGGAGAAGGCAGAGGGCTGCAAGACATTGAGCATGAAAGAAAGGGAAGGATTTTGGTTTCTCTGGGCTCCCCATTGCAGATCTTTTGACATTTACCGGGACAGCCTGTAGACATGCTGATATCCATGAGGCCAAGTACACATATTGCAAAGCTATGGGCATTGCAATGTCTTCAGGCTCTGCCTGTAGATATTATAATGCCTGGGAAGTTGCATATATACATTACAATGTTTATGAGTCCAGCAGGGATTTCTGTGGAACTTATAAACCCCACAAGGTCTTATGTTGACCTTATAAATTCTCAAGGGACTTCTGCAGAGATTATAAACATTGCATGGACTCCTGTGAAGACTCTGTGTGGACGTCATATAAATTCTACAAAGACTTTTGCAGGATTATGCTCCATAAAGATCCCTATGGAGATTATATGACTATGACATTCACTTAAAGTGGAGGCAGGATCAGCCCCATAGACACAGTCCACCATTTCTTAGGAGGGAAATGTTCTCCTACTAGTCTCAATGTGGAGGGTAGACCAACTGAATCATGTTAACATTGCTAAGATCTCACATGATAAGTGATATGTAATATAAGTAACTAACAACCCCGGGTGAAATCCTGCCCCCTGTGAAGTCCACCAGGGAATTTGACATTGACTTCAAGGGGTGAACTACAGAGTTTAATGTATGCACTCTCATTCTTTTTATTTATCTTTCTGAACAAATAAATCAAACCTGAATTCTTTATCAATATCTTTCTGATACTCCATAATACAGTCTGTTGATCTTTGGCATTTCTGTAATGTCAGTTACCATAGTATTTAACCATTGATACATTTTCTTTGCAAACTGTCACATATTTCTTCTTTTGTTCCTGCAGATACTTTGTAATGCAGTCCTGTTGGGCTCTGGACTCTAGAAAAAGACCTTCCTTTTCACAGCTGCGTTCCCTTTTAGCACGGCAGCTGGCTGATGCAGAAGGAGCGGTATGCAATCATGCAAACACAAAAAATGCTCTGTTTTGCAGTTCTGTATTTTAAATGTATCTTTAGAGTCCATAATAAGGTGTTTGGAAATGATGGCTCCTATTGCTGATCCACTTCATTAGAAAGGATCCCCAGGGACAGCCCATTATGTCATGGAGCTGGTTTCTTCCCCTAGCTGAGCCATTCACAGAGGACGGAGCTGAGATGTAGGAGGAATCCTTTTTGCAGAATGTTTTGTGTGTTGCTCTAATAAACCGCCTGGGACATAGGGACTTCCTCTTTCCTGCCTGTTTCTCCAGTCCAATGCAGGAAGGTCACTAACTGTCTCTCTGTGCCCACAGAAACTAGTTCCCCTTTTGTAAAAGCTAATGCAGCTGGCTTTGTGGTCTACTGGCAATGCTGATGGCTGCTATATGTGGGGATCTGAGTTGGGACATATTGCAGGGTGTGTGAGGGGCTGGGAGTGCTGTGGGTGCAACATGCTTAAGTCCTGGAGGAGGGAGAGCCTTATGTCATTCTCAAATGACCCCCCTCTGCCAGTAGAACTAATGTTGACAGGGTCTGGAGGGAGCAATAGTCCACCCTCCTTAGATGGAGATGTGTTATCCTGATGCTGACAAATAGGAATATGACAAATAGGATCCTAGAGGAGCTTATTTTCCCTGCCAGAAAAGTTATCCCAGTGAAAAGATGAACTAACGCCTTTCAAAGCCATAGGTTCCCAGCTGGCTTCCTGCACTTAGCAGGCCAAACAAATTTCAAGGATGGAGTGTCCTTGATCAGCTTTATGCTGATTATAAATTAACCTTGCTGCTTCTGCCTTAAGCCTTGCTGCAGCAGTAGGCTGACAGTAGTCGTTAATTTAACCAAAAAAGGGTCCCTTCTCCTTTTGTAGCTCTCAATAGACTCATTGAGCATGCTCAGTAGAGTGCACATACTGTCATCACTAAGTGATGAACTGTACAAAGGGGCTGGGGTTTGTATGTTGCACGTGAGCTTTTGAAGGAGGGTTGCATTGAAGTCCAGAGACAAAATTCCACTGTTGAACTAAAAAAGACATTTTTTGCCCTTGCATCTTTTATCAGCTGAGATATTTTTCCTCCCAGGGAAGAATTTCCCACAGGGGCTGAATGTTTATTGCTCCTATTCCACATTTTTGCTGAAAAATAGCCTGGATGCACTATCACAGTCTGAATTCAGATGGCAGCAATATACAAAACTGTTACAGACCATCTAGCATATTTTCTGGCTGTTATTAGCAAGCCCTAAATGTGTTGTTGCTGCCCCAGTATTTTCTTGATGTTTTTGTTCTTATACATGTGACAAATGCTACTCATGTCACTTCCGGCACTTCTGGAAGGTGCTCAGATTCTACAGCGATGAGGGCACTATAAGAACTTAAACAGAATGATAGATAACCAGTGTGATACTGGTTGCTAGGAAACTGTGTGCAATAGGTAACACTGTTATAAATGATCATTACTAGAGATTAAACATAAAGAATTACATATAATCACTAGTCCGTTTCAGTGTTCATACCATATGAATCTCCAGTGCACTCATCTTATGAGGTAATGTGTGCTACTAAGGTTGTTGCAGCAGGGATCCTCTCCCTGTGTGTGTATTGGGTGAAGTTAAGGAGGAGGTGACTCAAAGGGCAACCCCCTTCTGCCTTCCACCAAAGCAGTGGGGATGTAGGGCGAGAGGTCAGTCATGATCCAATCCCTCTCCATTAAAAGCAGGGGTCTTCAGAAGACCACTTGTGGGCTGACTTCACCCCTCCAGAGATGCAGGTGGTGCTGTGAGAGTAGATCTGGCCTCAGTTCTTCACAGGTGCCAGGGTCAAAGGTAAAGAAGAACCAGTAATAGCAACTAAATGTACACCTGGCCTGTGAGACAAGATGGGTGAGGAAATATATTTTATTAGACCAGCTTCTGTTGGTGAGCGAGACCAGCTTTCAAGCTTCTCTCTCTGATATCCTGGGACCAATATGGCTACCACAACACTGCGAATGGTTGAGCTGTTTATTGAGTGCAACCATGAGGCCAAGTTCTGTCTTATTCATATGGCCTCATTGGAAAATCTGAAGGGAAAGCATGTAGTAGGGGCTCAATCCTGCAACTCAATCCAGAGCATTCTAGCTCTGATCCAGCAAAATACATGAGCACATGCTTAACTTTAAGCATGGGACTAGTCCTGTTGAAGCCAATGGGACTATTCAGGTGCTTAAAATTAATCACATCCTGAAGTGGTTTTCTGCATTGAGGCCAAAGTGCTCAGTACCTTGTGGGATTGAACCTTTGTTAAGGTGCCTGGCAGATCTCCAGTCCAGGGCTAGCTCTCCTAAACAGTCATGAAGAATCTATTCTGCCTGACCTCCAAAACAAAAGTAAGGAAGGTATGTAATGGATCATAGTCACGGAGGCCAAGGAGACGGTCCATGTGTTTGTGCAAGGGAATACCCAAACCCAGCTCTTACACGCAGCCCCTTGAAATATTTAATTGTATTCCTAGGTCTTTGCATTCCAGGAGACTGATTTTCTTCAAGTTTCTCACGTCAATAGGACTTAAGGACATCCTTAAGCATATGCTTCAGTGTCTTGCTGAATTTTGGGCTAAATGCACCTGTTTGGCAGATGGGGATCAGATCACTTTCTCCACAGGATTTGAATTTGACCTCATGGTTTGGAAAACGGATTTTTATCCCCCAAACAAATTAACATTATTTAAAGCAAAATGTTCAAGATGCTGGCAGCCAAGCTGCATCTGCTAAAACATGAGCACGCATCCATTTTCATGCACAAAATTCACATGTGGCTTTATTATAACTAGTCCCTTAGTAACAGCAGTGAATTAGTAAATGCAGTTGCACACATTGGTCAGGCACAACTTATACAACTACTTTTGAAAATATGGTCTTAGATGGTTATTAACTTTACAAGAGAGTGCTTAGCAAAGATTTACTCTCCAGTACTGTGACTGCAGTGCATTCAACTTTACAGCTGGTATTCATTATTGCATTACTTGCTATTTTGCTAATATAGTTACAGTGAATTTAGATATGCAAATTCAGTATTATGAGGGAAAACTGGATGCTAATATACTCTGTTGTGTTTAGAGCAAACAATAATTTATATGACTTACTTTCCCTTCCTAATATATAGGTCTATCAAAATATGGAGAGCAATATTTCTACACACCCTTCCAATTCCAAAACCAGACCACCTGTGAGCAGGGAAAATGAGCACCTTCCATCCACTGATCCATCCCAGGATGAAGATTCTCAGATAAAAAAATAATCCAGTTTCTGGACTTTACCTAGAAATTCATATAAGCTCTGTATATGATTAATGTTTTATGTCACCACTATAAGTAAACAGATTATTAGCTGCTGCTATATTAGCATTTCTTACAGGCAATTCCATCATCTCATACCATGAAGGGAACCTTTATTCAAATTCATTATTTTAAGTCCAGAAAATGCATTTACCACAAGCCAGAAGCAGTATGTATTTTTAGTCAATGACTTTTTGATGCATCTACAACTGAAAACCTTCCAGTGACAGCTTTATGGAAGCTGTATTTAATCAAGGCATTACATTCAAACTACTGTATGCTGCATTGTAAGCAAACATGAAAATCTTAAGGCATTTTCAAACTTGCGAGCTTTAAAGTCAAGTACCTAAATCCTAGCGCTCTGATTTTTCAGAAGTGCTTCTTACACACAGCTCCCATTGAAGTTAATGAGGCTTGAGAGTACACAGCACCTTTGCAAATCAGGCCACTTGATTTAAAGACCTAACTTTAAGCACCTGTGTTTGAAAATGTTGGCCGTTATTGCCAAGAACCTAATATGTTTTTGAGTATTTCTGATCATTTGGTTTTGAATCTTTTCATTCCTTTACATTTCCTGTTAGATGTACAGCTTGAGTTCTTATACTTCTGCCAGATGGACACACTTCATTTTTAATCAGGCTATTCTTGGTACTAATTTAGGGGCATAATCTCATCTCTATGATTCAGCAACTTATACAACTCACAGGAGTTTTAATGAAAGTTACATGTACGAATCCCACTGCACTGAGATGAGAATATACCTCTCTATCTCCTTTCCTGCTTTCCTATGAGAAAAATCCCTGAGGTGATTGTTCTTCATATAGATTTGGAGATATATTATTTTCCTGTTGATGATATGGGATGTGTTGGCGCAACTTCTAGGAATGCTAACCAGAGATGTGTGCATAACTCCCAGTGAATCAAGAAGAGAATATGCTTTTTTAACCATTTTTCTCTTTCTGCCCTACAAGAATTGCTAACCACGTTCAGCACTTTCTTTGGTAACTTCAGTAGGTGTATCATTATTTTGATTAAATGGTATCCCATAAATTAAGCTGCTATTTACTAACGAACTCCTGACAATGATTAATAAATCTGTTCGTATACAGCAATAATGCATTGCATATCTTGGTTAACATTTATTACTGAATTATCAGATGACAATATTTTATACCAGATATAAAATCCTACCTTTGAAATGCAAATGTAGCAATAAACTTTTTTGAAATATATTTTTCTTTTGTTTCTGGAAAAAACAAACACGCTTGGTGTATTTCAAAAGGGTTTTTTTCCCAATATATGGAAATAGGAATAATTTCAAAACACTAAGAAAAGGGACTGAACTGTTTAGCCTGGTTGAACACACATCTTAAAAGCAGATGAAAAGAAAGGGTTGTGAGCCTTCCACAGATAGAGGGGGCCATTTGAACAGGTTTTTGGCCATTGTGATTTGTAGAGCTCTACGGGATGAACTGTACATGTAGTGCATGCCATTCATGTTACCTGCTGCATATAGCACACACATGTGTGTATACATATTTTGGGTAAGATTGTGCCCTGCACTGAAGATAGGACAATTGGAACCTCCTTTACAAATCTTGCATGGGCTACCTGGATCTTGGATCTGGGCACACAGCGATAAGTTGGTGTTGTGTATTTGCTATTCCCACCTCCAGCGTGTGAAGGATGGCTGGAGCAGAGCAGAGCTGGAGTAAGGGGGCTTTGAAAGGGAATAATGGCTCTTAGAGCCAGAATTCTCTCCCTGGATGTTCCTGGTTCAGCACAGCAAAGTGCCGGCCCATTCACAGGCTTGTGCAAAACCACAAGATAGCCCCTTTTAAGTGGCTACTTTACAATTTTCTCTCTCTCTCTCTCTCTCAAAAAAATTAACCTTGGTGTTAAACATGTTGGGTGTTATACAGCAACATGTAGGTGCACAACAGTGACCAGAGAAGATTTATTACATGAGTGTCACAACACTGCAGTCTGATACGGAGAAAGGTACTAGTCATGCGTACTGTGTGCAGCTAAAATGTTATTTGAATAATGCCTCTCGGGGCTTCTGGGATGAGGAGGGAGTAATATATGATTTTGTTTCTAGTGCGTTTTTCCTGCATTTCACCCCAGAAGAGAATAGAATGGCAAAGAAATTTCTCCTTAATAAGGGATAACAAAATAAAATGCTAGGGATGACAGGTAAACTAGTCCAATAGTTAGGACACTAGCCCAGCGCCTAGGAGATCAAGGTTCAATTTCTTGCTCTTCCACAGCTTTCCTGTGTGACCTGTGGCTAGTTGGTTGTAGCCTCTCTGTGCCTCAGTTCCCCATGTGTTAAATAAGGATGTCACTTCCCTACCTCAAAAGGTTGTTATGAGGATGAATACATTAAGGATTGTGAGGCTCTCGGCTACTGCTGTGAAGAGGGCCATATAAGTACCTTAAATGGCTAAGCTTTGTACAGGATGGGCTTTATAGCTTTAAATAAGGATCAGTGGAGCTGCCCAGAGGATTATGGGACATCAATAAAGCACATGGAACCATCTTTCTAGTGAAAGTCCCTGCTAGAAAGATGAGACAGAGAGAGAGCACTGAAAACTTCAGAAGAACCATTAAACTAAGAAGCATTTGAACAGCAGTGATCCTGCCACAGCCAAAAGAATGATAACATAGGTTTAAAAATTAATTGGATCTGCTACCATAAAAAACATCATATGCTCCCCCCAGGTTCAAAAAACCGTTATGAAACAGAGAACAAAATAGGAAATACGATAACAAACCAAACTAAAGTGCAAGATACACTCGATACTACCCCCAACCTTCATGACTGAGGCGCCTAGTTGCTGCTGTGATCCAATTGATTTGTTTTTATTTTTCTGCTAGGGGCAGTACCAAGTGACCTTGGTCAAATTAGCCAGACTTTTGCCTACTTTTGTAAACAATTGTAAAATCATCATCAACAAGAGAGAGTCCCCTTACCCCTCAAATAGATATACCTCCCTTTTTGACATAACCATGAAGAGAAAAGTCATGACACCTATGCCAGACGAAAGGCATTTCAGAATCTACATCAAGCCTAAAATGATGGGCTAAATGCATAGCTTGTGAATGTTAAAATACTGTCAAGTATTATAAAGTGTCCATGAGGAGTCGCAGTTAATTACAATTACACTTTTATTGTACGCTAGCGTTGAAGAGGAAAAGCCAGGACATCCCCCATGCATTGTTTTAATGGACACTAGGTGGCACCCTAAGATCACTTTTTTAGTTTTTCTGTCCCGGGTTAGCCCTGCACTACGGTATAGTCGTAGCCATGTATATATGATTTATACAGCTTTTGCATATCTAAAGTTTTGTTCAAACATAACAGTTAATCCTCTCAAAAACTTGGCACCCTGCTCCACCTATCCCTACCCAAGTAAGGTCCATTGACCTCAATAATCAATATTAACATTTTAAAATCCTGTAACTGCAATAAAAGAAAAAAAGAACTATTTTAAATAGCTCTGCCTTGGAGCTTTTTGTCCAAATTCAACATGGCTACTTAATGTGAGTCAAGATGGCTCATTTGCTTCACTCTCTTTGCTATGATTAATTGAGATGGGACAAATTCTGCCCTCAGTCACAATTATACCTATCTCAGGGGTAACTCTGGACAGGATTTGGCTCTATAGGTTTATCATTCAGCTAAGTTTTCTACATAGAACCAGCGTTGTCTAAGTGGTATGGACAGTGGATTGGGGGACTGAAACTCCCGGGGTCTGGGTTTTTTTCTCTGCAACGGTGAGAACTTGAGCAAGTCACTTACACAATCTGTTTTCCCAGTTTCTCCTTAGGCTAAACAAGGGCTGGCAATTCTTTCTTGCTTGTTTTGCCAGGGCTTTACTCTCCCCTTACAGGATCTAAGTAACTCTTATTGGAGTTAGATGCACACGAAGTGCAGGATCGAGCTCATTACCTTCCAAAAGGCATTTTCAAATTGTCATACTTTGGGATCTAAAACCATATTTGACCGAGGGGCTGAGGCCCTGCTTTGTCTGAATGTAGAGTTCAGACAACTTAGCCTGAGGAGGGCAGCATGGGCCAGAGACAGAACCCGCCCCTTGGATGAATCACATCTGAGCTCTAAGGTTAGTTGTGCCCTAACTCTTCCTGGGGCCTTGGATAACTGCCTCAGTTCTCCAGATGTGTAAAATGGGGAGATAACTGCTTTGCCCACCTCAAAGGTGTGCTGGTGCCTAGGTGGGCACATTATCTCAGATGATAGAACTGCCTGGAAATCCGGTGTTTAGAGAAGGAAACAGAGGTCTGATCCTGCTCCCATTGAAGTCAACGGGAAAGTATCCTTTGGTTCCAATGGGAGCAGGTTTGGGCCCCATAAGAAGGTTTTGATTTTGTTTGTTTTCATCTTCATGTAGCAAAGAAAGAAAGAAAGAAAGACTTGGGAGCAGAGACGAAGCATGGGAAATGTCATCCTGTAAGAAGATTATGGATAATTATGAGCCAGTTTAATTCAGGAGGTTGTAATTTAAACATGTTACTACTTTGGCTATAGCATCCACCATTAGCTACTGCTATAATTCTTAGTGAGCCTGAGCCTGCTCTCATTAAAGTCAAATAAGAATTCAGATACTGTCTTAATAGGAACAATTCTGGTACTAGTAAAAAGCAACAGAGGGTCCTGTGGCACCTTTAAGACTAACAGAGGTATTGGAGTATAAGCTTTCGTGAGTGAATGCCCACTTCATCAGACGTCTGATGAAGTGGGCATCTTGCGTCTGATGAAGTGGGCATTCACCCACGAAAGCTTATGCTCCAATACCTCTGTTAGTCTTAAAGGTGCCACAGGACCCTCTGTTGCTTTTTACAGATTCAGACTAACACGACTACCCCTCTGATACTTAACTGGTACTAGTAGTGGTTCTAATTATTATTCATACAGTACCTGGGCAGTTCAATGGTGTTTAAATGACAAATAAAATCACCCTCTTGTACAAGCCCCAGTCCTACAAACCTTTTCTCAAGCCCGCAATCCATACTCATGGAAGTAGTTTTATTCCTTCCTTCAGAGTAAGGAGTTGTAGAATTGGGTCTTTAGAAGGGGTGCTGGAACAATTTGTTTAGTGGAGGTGCAGAGAGCCATTGAACCAAACTGTTAATTCTGTATATAATGGAAACCACTTGGAGCGAAGGGGTGCGGCAGCCCCCCAACACCCCTAGTTCCAGCACCTATGGTCTTTAGTTGGACATAGAGGGAGATGCTGTCACGCAAGATGCGGTTGCAGAGAAGGCACTGCAAAGTCTCTTGCTATGGAAGACAGTGTAGAAAATAAAGACAATCGGTAATTAATTAAGTGATAATGATTCAATTCACCCGAGAGAAGGCTACCCTGGGAGTTTGCAGCGGATAGTGCTCTAGATGTTTACCAACCATTTTACAGCTGGAATTTCACGTTTTCCTGAGGAATGGAGTCAATATAAAGCCACTAGCAAAATTATCCGGAGCGCCTGTCACCAGAGAGCCTGTGTCCTGCACTTCCTGCTCGCAGGGGATTCGTGCTTTATTGGGAGTTGTATTGTCAGCTCTATCGCTAGTGATGCCCTGCGAGTTATCTAGTCTCTCCGTGACTCAGTTTCCCCATGGGTGAAATGGGGATGAAAACGTTCTCGACACTTGTCAAGCCGTGTAATAGGGATGAACAGCGCCATGGTAATACTGAATACTGTGTCGTGCCCGGAGTCCGGGGGTTCGGGTCCCCTGACCGTGGGTGCTGTGCTAACACACAGGGAGACATACATTCCCTTTGACACCAGTTCGACACGCTGGCTGTCCGTGGAGACATGCCGGTGTACGGCGGAGGTCAGAGAGTGGGGAATCAGTATTGTGCTGCTTTCCCGGGGAGCTGGGCGGCCGGGAAGGCGCTGTGACGGGAGAAGTCTGGTGGTATTTACCTCTGAAACGGCCAGAACTCAAACTTGGCCTCACTAGCGCAAGTGATCAGGGTGGAGTAATGTTCTTTCTACGCCCCGATGCCTGTGCCAAGCTGGATCGGGCCCCAGGCAGAGGGCGTGGGCGGGGAAGGAGGCTGGAGTATCCCTCTGCATGGAGGTTCAGACGGTCTGGGCAGCGGGGCATTGGGCTGTAGGCACAAGTCTGCAGACTAAAGGCTGGGGGCTAGTCACTGCTGTTGTAAATTGTTCTGCAATCGCTAGCAAGAGGGCTTGAGGGCCCAACTTGTCCTGCATTTCACAAGTCCCTCTTTTGGGATGTGAAACTGACTTGCTGTCCTTTCTCTCCTTCTCTTCAAAACTGCCACAGGGAAGCGCAGTTCATTTCATTCTCACCCGGTCCCTGCAGTTTCACCAGACCACTCTCTCAGCCCAGACCAAGAGCCCGATTCGGCCCGGCTGGAGCTGGGCTCTGCACCAGCGGAGTCAATGGGATTTGTGCCAGTGATTTCAATGGGAGCGGGCCTCCGAATCCTGGTGTAAATCCGAAAGGATTCCACTGAAGTCGATCGAATTAGGGTGCAAACTGCAGCAGAGCCTGACGCCTTATTAAGCCAAACGTGGAGTGGCGGCGAGAGATGTCTGATTAAAAGCGATGACCGTCTGGCTTTAGGACTAAATTCACGGGCAGTGAATTTGGGAGCAAACCCCGTGACTCATGATTTTTGCTTCTTCCAGGTTCCTATTCACTCACAGCGTGTCTAGGAGAACCCACTTTTCATCGCCACCGAGCAGGCAGCCCACTTGGCCACACCTGTCTAAAGAGAAGTTATTTAATGCGTAACCTGGCAAATTCCCTCCAGAGACGGGCAGCTCAGATAGCCCCACATTTTACTGTAGGGCCGGAACGAGCCAAACATCGGCATTTGGGCTGACTGAAGAAAAGGGGCGGGGGTGTACTTCTCTGTAAGGACAATGAAAAGCTGAGCTTAGGCTGTGACTGTGCGTGATTAGAGCGAAGCGAAAGGCAGCCACATTCTCGTTAGGTATTTCGTGTGCACACATTTGTACCCGAGCCCACTGCGAGCAAACGCTCGCCTTCTGCTCCGCTCCTAGCGGCGTGTATTTAAACAACCCTAAACCCAAGGATAAAAGTATTGGCTTATTCTGCAACTTAATCTACATCAAAGCCCCGGGGGCAGCCAGCTTGAAAAGCTCCAAGATGTTCTTTTAACTCCTTATCATGTCTGTGCTTTAGGGGGAGCCATAAATTCCACAGGTCGGACTAACCCACGGTTCCTCCTTTTCTTCTCCGGCTTGGCCACCGAGGGCTTTAAAACAGTTATTTTTACCTCGCAAACAAAGCGGGGGGGGGGGGGGGGGGGGGGGGGGGGGGAGCATCTCCGAGAGAGTCCCGGGGGTGGGTCCCCTGCCCCCACCAGTCCCCTTCGTGGCAATGAATACATGATTCCACCACAGCCCAGGAATCCAGCTATCGAAGCGCGTGATAATGGCCAGACGCCTAGATCTCTCGCTAACCCGGGAGCAGCCTGCCGGGTTTCACACACAGGCGTCACAGCCATCGGCAGTGGGGTGTTGCAGGTAAGAAGAGGGTCTTGAGCCGACCCCCGGACTTGGAGGAGCTGGGGAGTGGGAGTCCCAGCTAGAGCAGCGCCCCAAGCCCAAGGCTGACCCGGCTGCACGTCTAGCAGGCCGATCAATTCGGCTTCCCCTCCCTCCCCGCCGCCAGAATGAGGGGCGAGAGCCAGATCCTCCCGTGAGCTGAGGGGGCTCGGAGCTGCAAACCAGCCTCCCCTTGGCTGAGATCACCCTCCAGCTCGTCAGTGGACATTTCAGAGCCGGCCCCTGGGATCTATTCGCAATAGCTCTGGGGAGGTGACAAGCCCTGGCCCCGCGCACTGCGGGGGACAGAGGCAAGGCGAGCCCTTCCACACCATCGGCTTAATTCCAACGCTAACATAGCCCCCTGACTCCCCACAGCCGCAAAGGTGGTTTGTTTGACTCCTGCGGGGCAGAGCTGTTTGGTAACGTCAGGCTCCGTCCAGTTAGCCTTCCAGTGTGAACACAGAGCTCACTTTCCGAACGCAATCGGAGCCAAAGTCTGCTTTTGTATTCTGTGCTCGCTAGCCCCCGGCACACAGCAGGATTTGCCAATAACATTTTGTTTTACTTATCAATGCAGGAGAGAAGACAGTGGCTTGTCGGTCCAGTCAGTTCAAGCGGGTGTCAGGCTACGAGCTAAGTGAATAGAGACACGTGAAAAGGGATGGTGCTTTATTCCGTTTTGCTTTGACCAAATCCTGTATTTTTGGTTTGAACCCTTTGGCTGTGCCGTGCAAAGGTCGGTTGTCACATCTCATAACAACAGATATTTAGGGTGATATTCCAATTGGTTCCAATGGGAACAGCTTTGCCCTGAGTAGGAAATATAGCAAGAAGTCTGACGGTGAAGACGCGGCACAACCAAGAGAAGCAAACGAGGGTTTCGTTCCACCCGCAATCAGCGTTTTGCAACTTTTAGGTCAAACCGTTTGTCCAACCTCACACTTGAAAGGCTCTGAAGAGAAAAAGGCTTTGCAGGTGGGCCCGATCCTGCCCCGTGCTGAGCACGCTGGGCTCCCCGAGTTCTGCGATGGGGCTTCGGAGCTCAGCCCCTCGCTCGATCTAGTTATTAATAAACTCGGAACTTGCTCAGCCTGGGGGGAAAATCGTGATAAATAATTATTAGGCGTTAATGATGCTTCAGTTTTGTCCTAGGGGAACGCGGCATGGCACTGAAACCACACGGAATGTCTCTGTGACGGGAGCGAAAAGTTTTAAAGGAGGCTCTTTGTGATGTTCGCATTCGTGTGTGTGGTTGTGTCGCTTGCTCACGGTGGTGTATGTGAGTAAAGAGAGAGACAGGGAGGATGCGCACTGATAACTGGGAGTTATAAGCCAACACCAATCCCACATCAAGTTACTCACTGGAGTACAGTTTAGGTTATTTGTGGTAAAGACCCCTAGCCATGTCTCTGCCTATACTCCCGATTTTCTTGCGTTGAAGCATGTAGCAAACTTGGGGCGGTCCAATAATAAAGAACCTTATTTATACAATGAACAACATGGCCAGGATTTGACAAAGAAAACTTTATATTAAAATACACATAAATTGCCTTGCCCACCTTCATGTCTATTTGTTGTACCATGGTGTTGCTTTGGGAAGTCCAGAGGGGAAGTGTGTGTGTGTGGGGGGGGGGGGTCGTTCTGGATTGCATTTATTTCCAATTTGCAGGCATACAAACACGGTACAATCTGTAGGTGTATTACACGATTGTTAAACCCCGTTCCCGATTTGCCTCCCAACAAAGATAAATACAATGCAGTGTAATGGTTGGATATAAGAAGAGATGTAAAAATACAAGTGACCCCTCCGATTATGTAGCTATGATACCGCACCATACCAATCGGGATGTCCCATAAATAGCAACCGCGGGGCCCTCGTCACCCCTGGGGTTTGTTTTCAGCGTGGAGCGCTCTCAGTCTGGGCTAGGGTGACTGGGACATCCCAGGTCACTCAAGCAAGATCGCGCAGCTGATTGTGCCTCATTTCTGCACTGGAATGACGTTGATTAAAGCCCAGTGCAAGCTAACATGAGAGGCCGGGTGTGAGCGGCCCCTGGCAGCCAGGGATCCTTTATTTCGCCCCTCGGTGTTTTCAGATATCGATCAAATAAAATCAGACGGGACCAAATCGCTCGGGACGTTAGAGAGACTCTGGTGTGTTTGATTAACTCTTTTCCACTGGCAAGGTGTCCACGTCGCTGTAAGGGAAGAGACACAGGGAAAAGCAGAAGGGTGACGGGGGGGAAGTAGCAGGTGCGGGCCCGATCCGGAAAGGTGTTGCACAGAGTCCTGGGAGATGAGGGAGATCACCGCGCAGGACTGAGGGTCGCCTGCTGTCCCCCCTCCCCCCGTGCCATTGCACCCCCGGGAGTGCTAGTGAGAGACCACATTCAGCCCTGCACTGATTTACACCAGGGCTGAATTTGGCCCAGGCTGTGTAACCGAATTTAGCTACAGAAATCTTTTCAGTCCCTTTGTCTCCGGTTTCATTTTTGGCATCGGGCTATTGTGGCTTCATTCGCTGTGCAGCATCTCCATTAAGAACCCCAGTTCGCGGAAGAGGGGTAAGGGTTCAAATGGATCCGTAACACGTTTGCGCCCGACTGAGGCCACATGGTCCAGTGAGCCGAGAAGACCTTGGGTCTTGCTGAGCAAGATGGGACACTGACTCCCTGTCACCTTGAGGCACTAACGTGACTTCTTTGTACCTTGGTCAAACCTGCTGCAGGACCTGGCAAATGCAGGATTGTTAACGAGAACGGACCTGAGCCTGCAAACCCTCATTCGTTCTCGTAATCCCTACTCACGCAAGTAGCCCCCATAAAGTCAAGGGGGCTGCTAGCCTCAGAAGGAGTCCCTTGCGTTGGCAAGGATTGAATACCAGTTTGCAGCTATTCCAATGCAATTCAACCATTAATAAAACCATAAACCCAAAATAGCTACAATGTGCCCATTGACTGCTGTTCTTGCCCGGTATATTACTTCTCGCAAGAGTTCTGGGTACCCCCACTTCCTGTTCCTCCGCCCTATACATTGTCGCGTTTTTGACCCGTTCACACAATAGACGACTCTATCTTGGTGGATTATGGGTCCCTAACTATTGCGATTGACGGGCTAGTCCTCTGGAGATGTTGAATGCTGTTGTTGGCGGTGATGTGTGGATTAAAGGAATAGCTCAGAGGCCTCACCCTGGATTTTATTCTGAGAGGCAAACGCAAGATAAAATAAAACCACACAAAAATGCCTATGAATAACCTGGCTATGAAATTCCCCCAAGAAATTGTAAAGGTTTCCATTTACCCCGAACTCGCCTTGTCTGGCTAACAGCTGTTCGCCCCCTAAACCCAGCAGCTGGCTGGATTCAGCACACTGATCCCTCCTAACTAGACCATATCTTTGATTGTACTGATTAAAGTCATACCCTGGGCTTTATTTTAAGCGTCACGGTGTGTGCGTTTTCCCTTAGACCTTCCCAAGCCGGGAGGAGGCCACGAGGTTTTATCACCCTGTCCCATCCTCAGTGGCTTTGTATTACCTGTCCCGCTTTACAGCACCACAGGCGCTACAGGCAGTATTCCCCTACCCTCCTGAGCGGGTGTGCAGATCGCTCCCTTACCCTCCACCGGCTGCGCACAGTTCTACCAGCCCCTGTCCCCCAAACACCAAAGCCGAGGCACAAACTGGATCCAAAGTATCTGTACTCCAGGGAAGCGCGTGTTGTCGGTGCTTTGGGGGAAGAAATCTGCTTCCCGTGTAGACCGCGTGCGTTCCCGCAGAGCTCTAGGGCCAGGGGCGGTTGTGCATTTTGGATCCAATATGTTCAGAGCTTTGTCAGTTTAATGACCCTGTTTTCGGTTTATTGCTTCATCAAATTCGCATACTCCTAGATGTGCTTTGTTAGTGCTTATCGGGAGAGGAGATTACGCTGAAGGATGCAGCCTTTTTCAGAGGTGTGTTTAAGACTTTGGCATTAGGAGCGCTGGGCTTTTAAAGAATTCTCCATCCCCCTTTTCTATCTTTCATGTTGGCACTGTGTCATCAAACTGACACCAGGGAAACAAATCAGCCCCCGAGCCAGTGGATTTCGTGTGCTCAGCACGTTCATATTACAGCTGTACAGTATTGCAGCATATAAAATACCAGCCGTATTTTAAACTGTGTATGTTATATGGACGGTTTCCACGTACAGTCTGTGTGCGTGCTAGGTACAGAAAATACATAGAGACACTGCATGGGGACAGAGTACAAATATGTCCACCAAGCAAGCTCGCTAATGAAGGGGATATATTCCAGCTCATAAAAAAGATCTCGAACAAGGTGTGCATCAGATCTGAACCCCTCTGTTCACAGTCCCTGGCGTCACTCCATCATTAAAGAAAATGATTAAAAATGAATCCAGTTGTTGAACAACTTTCTTGCGTGCTGAAGGAGGAAATTCTATGGAAAATAAAATTTGAGAGATAAAATGATACAAACCTCTGCGTCAGAAACATTACGCTTCACCACACACTGCCAGGGCTTTAGTGACAAGCCTTTCTGATCGAGCTAGTCCTGAACAGTTACCCCTGGCAAAAATAATTTCTATCATTAATAATGGGGTCCACCCTTCAGTTTTCATTGCTGAAATCCAGGGGAGTTTTGCCTGGATCCGGCCCATATTAACTAGAAATATTAAATGCGAATTGCATTTCTTTGCGCGGTCTGCATGACATGTAATTTCAAGCGATGGTTCGCATAATTCTCAGCACTGTGATATCGAGTTCTGATCATGAGGTGTTTCTGCCGCGATCACTGGATTCTCCCCTGGGGCCGCCAAGAATGACTGAAGGTGGCTTGTGAAGTGGATTTTGAGAAGGGTCAGTGCTGAGTTGTCAAACTTCTGTGAAACAGGGTGGAAAGGGAAAAGTTTCCATCTTATGCAGTTATCTCTGTGAGTAAAAGACTTCGTTGCTGTGTATATAAAGAGATGCAAATATTCAGCATTTTCTGCATTGTTCCCGGTCAAGGTGACAAGTTAAAGCATAAAAGCACTGAATGGATGGCGCCTCTTCAAAGAACGAATTGTATATGAGATGTGTTGTGAGGAGAATGAAGAATTCTCGTAGCTAAGTAACGTTTTCATAGCTGCTTAGTAGGCGCTAGGAGTTTGATCGGGTTTGCAAGGCGCTTTAAAATGGGAGTTCACTGGGTGAAAAAATAAATCACCAAAATCACCAAATCACCAAAACCATTCTCATGTTTATCCTCAAATCTATGGTGTCATTGCGAGGCACTACTTCGCTTGAATTTAGTTTCAATTGATCAAAAGGAATTAATCAAAATGAATGAAATAAATTAAATTCATCCACCGGTTTTCTAGAATCATAACTGAAATAGGAGTAACAAAAATTGAGCGTGAAGTTTGCGTTTAAGGCGTATTTCATAGCAAACTCTCCCTCGATTACAATAATTTCTCTCCGTTCAATCTAAACTATCAAATAGGGGCTAAAAGATTTTAGATCAGCAGAGGGCTTTTTTTTGTTTTGCCTTCACTGTTCGGCATTGATTATATTTCTTTCCCAACAATATCTAGCAATTAGATTAATATTTGTTAAGACAATTCTCTTGATTTTGTGCGACCTCTCTTTCTTGAGGCTATTCGGCGTGCGTAGCCGAAAATTCACCTTTTCTATGATTCTGAAAACGTTTTCAGCAAAGTATATACAAGACAGTAATATTGTTATATATGAAGTAGAACTAAAACACAATAGAGCAAAACGAAAAAGAAGCCACTTATCAACATTTAGGGGAAACAAAACTTGACTTGGTTGGTAAGAAATAAAGGCGATCCAAGTGCATTCCCTTTGGATTGAATATTCTGTATACACACACACAGTCTTGTCGATTTCACTTTTCTTCTGGTCGTCATCCAGTAGTCTACGGAAAAGTTATTCTAAACTAACAGCTCTAAAAAGGGAAATGTCTCTATCTATATATCTCCTTATACGTGCTGCCTTTATAACATTTAAAACAAAAGGAAAAACCTAAATAAGGGCTGTTCTGCAACGTGCTGCCTATAGATAGTCCATGATACACGGTTCCCATATTCCCACCCTCGCTCTCAGAAGTCTCTCTCTCTTTTGCAAGTCTCTTCATTTAGTTCTTTGAACCTGTGATTGGAGGTTAAAGTGCACCAGGTTGCAATGGAAGGAGGAAGCTCTTAAACAATAAAGGCTTGAATATTTAGCTGTGATCAGGTCGCTGCCCTCTCCTTATCTTTTTAAATGCAAATCTTCTTTTAGGGGTAGTAGCTATATACCCAGCGCCTCTCCACGTCACCTGCCTTTGGTGTGTCTGTGCCATTACTAATAGAGCCTTGTAAACAATCGTTAATCATGTAAGTGCTGCCGGCCAATGGGTTCGGATCGCTAGTGGGAGAGAGACGGCTCTGCAGAGGCAACCAGGGGGACAGTCCCCCCGCTGCCCCCCCCCGGAACAGAAGGGGAGCCCATCCCCAAGGAAGAGAAGAGCAGCTCCAGAGCCCCAAGCAGCATGTGGAGAGCTGCTGCCCGGCTCTCGCCATCATGTACGTGAGCTACCTATTGGATAAGGAGGTGCCCATGTACTCCAGCTCCGTGCGCCACTCGGGGGGGCTCAACCTGGCGGCGCAGAACTTTGTCAGCGCCCCGCAATATCCGGACTACGGAGGATACCATGTGGCCGCGGCCGGGGTGAACCTGGACAGCGCCCAGTCCCAGGGCCCCTCGTGGCCCTCTCCCTACGGCGCTCCGCTGCGGGATGACTGGAACGGCTACGGGCAGGGGGGCCCTGCCACTGCGGCGGCCAGCGCGGTGCACGGGCTGAACGGCGGCTCCCCCGCCGCGGCCCTGGCTTACAGCCCGGCTGACTATCACCACCACCACCACCACCACCCGGGCCCGGCGCCCCACGCCGCCTCCGGGGTCATGCAGCAGCTCAACCCGGGCGCCCCGGCCGCAGAACAGCTCTCCCCTGGCGGCCAGCGGCGGAATCTGTGCGAGTGGATGAGGAAGCCGACACAGCCCGCCCTGGGCGGCCAGGGTAAGCGGCGGAGCGCCGGGGGCCTGGGCGAGCAAAGGACTGGGGCCCCGGAGAACCCGGCAGAGCGCTGGGACCCAGAGCAAGCTGCCCACCAGGGCTCTGGACCGTAGCCCAGCTCGGGGGGTCCTGGACTGCAGCAGAGCCCTGCAGGCCTGGGGCTCTGGCTAGCCGCAAAGCGCTGGGGCCCTGCGCACCGGAGCTCTGCATGGGAGCCTAGCTCAGGGCAGTCTGGGAAGTAGCAGAGCTCGAGGAACCTCGTAACCAGCCTGGGCCTTGCTGGGACCCAGAGCCGCCCAGGAAACCGTAACTCTCCGGGGACTGAGCCCCGCTGCGCACAGCTCGGGCTGCACGGTGGGGGCTGTGGAGGTTAACACAGGCAGTTGTTTCGCTAGTAATTTCTCGGCCTGACCGCTTTTCGATTCGGGGAGTGGAGGGAACCTCCTCCAGGAAAACCCAGTAGGAAACAGTGCCCAAACTTCCCAGTGGCAGGAGGGAAAGGGTCCCCCAAGCAGCTGAGTTCTCTTCCAGTTTGGAGCCACTGGCCCTAGCTCAGGGTCAGAGCAGCCTGGGTGTTACTAGAGAGATGTTTGTGCCCTACACGCGTGGAAGTGATTTGCAGGGACATTTGATAATGCCAAGAAGCTCACTCATTTTGGAGCCCGCCTCAGGCATGCGGGCCCAGGCCCAGGCATTTCACTGGAATAGCCTCACTTCCGATATATATATTTTTAAAGAAAATAAGGAAGCAGCAGCTCAAAAATGAGGCTCTTCCCCCAAAGGAACAATTCTATTTCCCCTTCGATTGTTTTACCTTCTTTTAATATTGAACAAAAATACTGAAGTGGGTAGAAAATTTCTTCAAATAACTGGTCGTATTATCGACAACACTTAAATTACAGATCCTTGTGGGGAGAGTTTGTAGTAACAAGTAGAGTCACTTCGGGGCTTGGGACTCTTGTTACCGAGCTGCAGGTACAGAGAGAAATGTGGACCTTTGCTTTCCCTTTGTGAGAAATTAGTTTAACATGAAGAACGTAGGCAGCAAAGACAGAGCCCTGCTGGGGGTGGGGTTGCGGTACGCTTTTAACGCACTGCGGGTTGGCAGACCGACCCCACAGAGCTTTGGAGCCCCTATTTCAAGGTGTCTTTTGAATCGACGAGCCGTGGGACAGTCTTTGGGGGGGGTTCCTAGTCGATCCAAGTTTCCAGCGGCCGGGAAAGCCTGTGTTGACCGATTTCCCGACGAGTTTAGTTTAATTTAATCCCAATGGAGTGCTTGCTGGTCCTCCCCGGGCTTCAGTCCGAGTAGCCCTGGTTATAGGCACTTAAAAGATTTTTATAACCAATTACAGCCATATAAATCATTGGCCGGTGTCGCTTTGCATTTGTTTCTGAGTCATTGGGCGCATACCTTTATTAACGTCTTGGTGAGCTTTAGGTCTTCACACCGACCTGCTGCTCCCTCGCTGGGAAATGGGCGAAGGCGGTTCTGAGTCCTGGGGTTGTCAGGGTTCGGGCTGGCTCTGGAATTCCCATCCCATCGAGCTGGGGCTGCAATGTATCCGGGGGGCAGGTTTCCTCCGGGAAGGCGAAACTGATCTGCGCGTCTTTTCCTCCTCGCCTTCGGGAGAGGGGCGCGGATCGGAAGGCGTTAAGGGTAGGGCGAGGTGTCTCAAGCCCGATTTTGAAAGTTGCCCCCTTCCTCCTCTCGTGGGGGAAAGAGATTTGGAGGGGAGCTGCGGTAGATGGGCCTGAATGTCAGCTGAGAACGGTCCGTGATGTCCTGCACTAAGGTGCCAAGGAGGTGGCCAGGCGCCGTTCTCAGTTGTGATGTTAATGTCTCCCGGGTGCCTGCAGACTAGCCAGGAGCTCCTGTTCTCTGCAGACCCTCATCTGTCATGGGCCTTTAAACACATCTTGCTTTGATATACACCTTCCACGCTATTGTCCCTTTTACTGGCCGGAAAGAGGGTGGCAACTTTCGCAGTAAATAATGAATTCTGGCATTCCTCTCTCATCCCCCGGCTTCCCCAGACAACGTGGGGGGCGATTGGGGTTGACCATTTCCCCCAAACCAAAGGGCATCGAGTCAGCGCACTACATGGGAAAGCAAACGACCACCTTTAATGTGAGGGAATCTGCAAGCCGCCCCAGTGCCCGTGGCCAGCAATCCAGGAATGGAAGCTGTCGGATTTTCCCACAATTCCGCCCTGTTCCCACCGTTTTCCTTTTGGAAAGGGTGGCTGGTCACTTCGGGGGATGTCTCCATTCAAATGCTGCCTTTGGAGCCAGTGTTTATGTTAATCTGCCCGGCCAGGGGATGAAAGCGCCTGCCGCCATTTGCTCAGTAGTGGTAATTCAAACAGAATGGGGCTGTTATTAAGGCATTGAGAAGGTCTTTCTTTGATAAGATCTCCTTGTCCGGCATTGTTTGCGATTGTGTTCCCCATTCAGCGGCTCTGGGGAGTTTTCTCTGATCAGACTTGTATCTTCGCAGGGCGCTTTTGTTGTGGTTTGCAGAGAGTTTACCTGAACAAAGTCAGCCTGCCGGGCATTACATACCTAGGGGCAGAACCTCCCGACTCTTCAGATCTTTCTGATGAACAAGAAAGCTGGGGATATAACCAGTTAAACAAGAAACAATCAGAAGCAAGGGAGATCAACTGATTTAGCAATGTACATACATGCTCCGCATTAAAAAAAAAATCAGATGCGTCAAACTTGGCATTTTTGAGCACTGATATTTTCTGCCTCCATTCCAGTGTCAGGCTTGTCGGTTCTCGTCTGCAAAAATAAATGAATCCGAGTAAAGGTGCGGGTTCAACATAACAATCGCAGATCGTCTGCACTTCCATCGTTTGCAGAGGGCCATCAAAAATCAGGGGGGGAATCAGAGCAATGCCCAAGACGTTTACTTGTGAGAATCTAAGAGTTCTACTGCAGTAGCAAATAACCCCAGACAACGTGTGCCTACATTAATCGGGGGTTATTACCATAAGAGATTAACGGGAACAGCCGCATTTCAGAACAATGTTCCTTGGAGAAATGTACAAAATTAAGGTACATTTCAAAAACATTGCCATCTGGTCTCCCTCGGGACTGGGAATATAGTGCATGCGTTTGGTTCCTAATGACATTCGTGCAGTTTTTGCCTTTTTTCCCCACGGCCTGAAAAAAATGGGTTATTTGGAAATCTTCTTTCTCGAGCCCGGTCACGCGCTTTATTAAGTCCCCACTTAGGGAAATGAAACCATTGACGGGGTCCCGATCCTGTCCTCCTTACCCATTGAAGGGTTTGCCTGGGTGGGGAGTAGCCGAGCTCCAGTCCCAGATCAGACGAGGAGGAGACGGAAAGAATGGATCGGGGAAAAGGGTTGCAGTTAAATGTGCCTGATCAGTTGTCATGGATTTCTCCTCTCTAGTTAAAACCAGGACAAAAGATAAGTACCGCGTGGTGTACACGGACCACCAGCGGCTGGAACTGGAGAAGGAGTTTCATTACAGCCGGTATATAACAATCAGGAGGAAAGCAGAACTGGCTGCTACGCTGGGATTGTCAGAGAGACAGGTCTGTCCGTTGAGAGTTCCCTTCGCGTTATTTCTGAAGTACCCAAATGCTCTTTAGTCGCCCACCCCCCATACCCCCATGCGCTTTGTCACGGTGCCACTGGCCCAAGAGATAATGCAAACATGGCCGTGGGATCGCGGGAATAGTAGCAGAATGGCTGGCACCAATCGGTGGGGAAGGCCTAGGAAGGGCGACAAATACCGAGGCGCTGTCTGCTCTTGCCAGGAGAGTGGGTGTTTTCCTATATCATGAGGCATGTGACCATGTTTGGAACTTCTCTCGTGTCTCCAGTACTGGTGTGTGCGAAAGAGACCCAGACCGACAGACAGGCATGCCTGCTTTCCAACCCGACAAACTCCCAAGTGGCACATGTGAGAGTGAGGTGTCCGGCCCACTCGTGCGCCTGTTAGCTCTCGGCGTGCTCTGAGCTGACGGCTGAGATGTGCATGTTAGTCCCACCTTAGAAAGTCGTTGGCGTTAGCCTGCGTCAGGAGTTGGGGATCGGGTCCACTCCCCCGTGAAAGGCTCGGCAGAAGAGTGCGCATGGCGGGACTCTGGCTTGCATTACACGGGGCTATTCCCTGCGTGTTGCGGCAGAGCCGGGCGCAGATGGCTGGGCTGATTGCGGAGAAACCCCTACGGTGCCCTCTCCAGCTGCCCAGCCCTGCTCGCCTGGTCATTCTGGAGCCGCTCCGCTCTCTGATTTGACCATCTCTTTCTCTTGCTCTTTTATCCCCGCCAGGTAAAAATCTGGTTCCAGAACAGGCGAGCGAAAGAAAGAAAGATCAACAAGAAGAAATTGCAGCAATCTCAGCCCGGCGCGGTGCACAGCGGCTCGCAAGCGCTGAGCCCGGTCTCCTCCCTCCAGGGATCAACGGGTCCTGGCCCAGCTGGGGGTGTCCTGGGAGCCGCTGGGGTCTTAGCGCCATCAGTGACCCAGTGACCGCAGCCAGAGACTGAGTCGGGGGCGGGGGGGCTTCTGCCCTCCTCGGTGAACAGGAGCCCGACATTCACAGAACCCACCGTGGAAAAGGTCACTGGTCACCCAATGAAACGGACAGAGCCCAGGCTTTTCCCTCTGTGCACTACAATGGCCGTATTGATCTTCCTCAACCACACTCCAGCCATTTGCTTTTTGTACAAAGTGTACAGTGTGTCTGTTTCCGTGTGCGGGGATATTCATGATCTTTTGTGTTTTTACACTGGCGTTTGCAATGCAGTAAATACCAATATAGCCGAGAGCTGAACCGAAATAGCCTGTAAGTTCTCCAGCTCGGAATCTCAGGGATCGGTCTGCAGGTTTTCATTACACAGGCTTGGCTAGCCATGTAAAATGTAAAGCACATTTGTCTTTCCCAACCATAAACCTTCAAAATGACCATCTTGCCTTACAGCGCAGGGAAGGTAAGATAAGACACGGCTTAAATATGTTCAGAAGGGAATTGCTTCATGTTAGCCACCTGTAAAAGAGCTCATAAATCTGGTGCTGATGGTCCCCCGGCCCGGTTTATTAGCGTGCTGCACTGCGGAGAAATTTAGAGGTGAGCTCTCCAGCGGAAACTGCAACCAGCTACACTTGTAAGCGTGAGGATCCCTGCGTGTGTGATATTATTACCAAGGGGGTTGGGAGGAGAGAGTTGAGAAATGCACCCAGTGTAATGTTCTGTTGTTTAAATTATGCGATTTCTCTTCTCCCTAACCGAACAGCTTCATACACACAGGAGCCTTCCTGGTTTCCCAGGCTTTATCCAAGCTTTATTATAGGGCCGAAAATGAAAAGAAAGACCCCAGGGGTGCCTCTGAGCCGCAGGAAGGGTCAACAAGCTGCCTGGAACACAGACATTTGGGGGTTGGCACGTTTCAATCTTTTTATTAAATGGGGGAGAAAGACCAAAATATGGATTCTTTCCCCAGATCTGGACACACATAACAGCCGGGGAAAAAAATCTCTGCAGTCTCTGGTCAAGCTTCAGTTTGGTTTTCACCGTTTTATTGTAGTATTACTCAACTCATTATCCAAAATCTGGAAAATTAGTCTTTGAAACACACACAGCCCAAGTCTTTCCAACCAGGTCGGAAACTCCATGTACTCATTGCACCTGCCAGCGGCTAGGGACAGCTACCCAGTCTATACTCAGCGGGGCATTGGCAATATACTTTACCCGGGATTTGCAGTTAACAGTGTGGCTATGAGAGTGAAATTGATTTGACATTTCAGACCTGTTATTGCCCATGGTAACACATGAGCTCCTGCCCCAACAGCTTTGGCCAATAAACTTTGGCCAAAGACAGCATTGGTGAGGATTTGTTCATGGTGCAATTTTTATTCCATCATCCCTTCTGGGAATCTGGTCAATACCAATAATCAAAGGGGGAAATAGTCTATTAAATGCTTCCTGCTATTTTTATTTATAACCTTTCCATGCTGGAGCAGTTTTAAATACACTGATTGCCCCGTGTAATTTTAGAAAGGCTATTAATAAAATGAGTGGGGTTTTTTGCAGGGGAGGGAGGCTCTTTTGTTACCGATCTTGTTTTTAACCACTGTTAGAGCTAGGGCAGACGTCTGCTAAAAACGGAGAGGTTGTATAAGTGTTTGTGTAGCTGCGGTGTGATTCCACGCAGTAGGGGGTTGAAGATGTGTTAGAAATTAAGGGTCTTCCAAAGAGGGGAGTCTAGTGCTGCATGCAGGCTCATGCCCGAAGACGGAGAAGCTGACTTCATGTGCCAAGCATGTGAAATCAACATGGGGCTTCCCCCTGGGCTCTGCCGTGGTTTTAAAGCCCTAGTCTCTTTTGTTAGTTGCTTCCAATATAATTTGATGAGCAGAGGTTTGGTTTTTGGTTTTGGTTGTTTTTTGTTTGTTTGTTTGTTTGTTTGTTGTCTCGGTTGCAGAATTCGTGTCCTGGTGTATTTTGAAAAGGCAGCATTCACCGAAATCTGGCGGCTAACAGTGTGGGCCCGCGCAGATGTATACGAATGAGTGTGTGTGTGACTGAGCCAGGTGTGGGTTGCTGTTAGGTAGGATGCGGTTTTTATAAAGGTGTGTGCAGCATCTGCGGTATTTGAAGACCCCGCAGGGTGGTTGGAATACGGAGCTGGTCCTATCCATCGAAAACCTCATTGTATACCCACTAAAAGCGCAGCGCCAGGGACTAGCCGCTAGACCCTGAAGCTGGGAGAGGGGAGTCAGTGGGGAGGTGTGTCTGATCGGATTCTCTTTGTGCTGTTAAAAGAAACAACCAGGGGGAAAGTCTGGCCCCTGTGCTGGCCTTGGGACGCGGTCAACCCGACAACACTGGATCATCCTGAGCAATCGGGACCGTCTCACCCCCAACACTAACCCCCCCCACCCCACTCCTGCAGCGCGTCTTCATCTCTGCGAGACAAGAGTTGTACCTGGGACTGCAGGATCCGGCCCCAATTTAAACCCAAGCCAGCCTTTCTCTCCCTGCCCCAGCCCGAGCCGGCAGCCCTCCCCAGCCTGGCAGGAGGATGCGGGCTGGGCTGGCCTGGAATGCCTGTGCCCAGCCCTCGCGGGGCGCGGGGGAAAATGACTCTGGCTCCGAGGGCACAGCCTTTGCAAGGTTGCCCTCTGGTGCTCCAGGGGCCGCGCCCGCACGCCATTGATCCTCGTGCTCTGCCGGGCTGGAGCTGGCGGCTGCTGCCTCAGTTGCTATGCGTTGCTGTGAAACGCCTGTCAATAAACCGTGTTTGGATTGTGGAGCAGAGCGCAAGGTTTGTTTGCTTAGTGGTTAGAGGTTCAAAAGTCGGCATTGTCCTACTGCGAACGATCCCAAGTTCTTTCTCCCTCAGGAACACTGGCTGCAGGGGAGGGGGGAGGCATGTCAGTGTCTTGACTCTGGGCACGTTTATTTGCTTCCCGGGATAATTAATGGCAGAGCAAGAAAGATGACCACTGAGTTATGAAAGGCCATCAATAAGGAAATTAAACACAACGGATCTATGGGTTCAATACGCGCCGTTTACTGTGGTTTTGCTGACATTTTTCCATTCTGCAGGAGCTAGGCTGGGGCGTCTCTGCTCGCAGGGCTGGCGAAGCCGTGGGATTCCCGTTGCTAGAGCCCAGGGAAGGAAATGAAATAATAAATAGGGTGGCAATTCGGAAAGCTTCCCTCTAGTGGAATCTGTTGAATATAGTCTCCCAAGGAAAACGCTGGGCGCCTCATTTTTTGGCCACATTTAACTGTGGTCTGCACATGATTTTTAAAACAGCTGGGCTGGTGTCCTTTTTGAAGTTTGTTTTTCTGTTTGGTTTTACCTTAGAAGTATCAGGAATATCGGTTCTTCCTGTGTTTTCCAGAGGACTTGCTGGAGAAATCAGAAAATGGTTACATACCTCGTCTTAACTGAAGGGGTGTGTGTGTGTGTGGGGGGGGGATAATCTTTTAAAAAGAATTCCTTTCTCCAACATGATAATTAAACGTAAGAATCGAATAAGTGTAGACAAAGCCAGAGTTTTAAACAGCCTGACTACAAATCTGTTTCCTTCTTGGTTACTCAGCGTTCACTTTCTTGACTCTTGGTATAGCATCATGTCACTAGCTCTCTGGTTGTCAGGGAATCTTTCCAAACAAATCAAAGCAAAAAAAAGTACCAACTTTCCCACCCCAATTTAAAATATTTGTGGGGGGGGGAAATCTTTCAGATCTTCCTAGCCCCTATGCATCATAAAGGAGTACAAGAAGGCACGTGTTTTGTTTCTTTGTTTTGTTTTGTTCATTTCAGGTGACTTTTGAAACTGGTCAACACAAAGCCCTGGCAGATACGCTGCAGTGTGAACTTCCCTCATTTGTCCCTGGCAGCTGGATTATTATTTTAACAGTTTTTTTCTCCCCATTTTTTACCCTGAAGATTCTAGGATTCTGGTGATAGGTGGTAAATAAATATTTCTGCTTATATGGCACCTACCAGATAAGGTTCTCAAAGCGCATGATAAGCATTAATGAATGTATCCTCACAGCACCCCTGTGCGGTATGGCAGCACAGTTACCTCCCTTGTCCAGGTGGAGAAAAGGAGACACACGGAGTTTAGATGAATTGCTCAGGAAACCGAGCAGGGTATAAACCCCGGAGCTCCAAGCCCTATGTTTTAATCCGAAGGCCGTCCTCTGATCCCTTTTGCCATTACAGCAGGAATAGGCCGAGGGACTTCCCTCTGCCCCCACCCCCTTCACCCAGGCCCTTTCCAATGCTATGTTCCCTAGCAGTAACTGCCAGCCAGGAAAATGGGAATGATACCAGCAAGCTCGCCACGTGTAGCTCGAATCTGAATTCCCGCAATCACTTCCCGAGCAGGGCGGACACCCAACAGTTGCATAAGTCATCGCCCGTTTTGCTCTAGTTTTCAACCTCTCGCTGACTAAATACACGCCACATTTCTCTAACGGCGAGCATGTTCTATATCAACGTGGTTTGTGTCGTCGGCCTGTTATCTCAGCACTTTACACCTGAAGTATGGAAATAACAGGCTATACACCAATGGTAGTTGATAAATCCCACTCCAGGAAAACTAACGCAAACAAGGGGAAACAATGACAAACGATCCCCTCTGCTTTATAAACATACAATTGCCTTGCTCTGGGTACCTTATTTCCACTCATGGATGATTCGCTAAATCAATGACTAGAAACAAGTATCTCAACCGTAGATTAGAAACCAGATCCTGCTCTATGGAAATCGATGGGAGTTTTGCTACGGACTTCGACTGGAGCAGGACAAGGCCCCAGGTACAAGAATCAAAGAGCTGAAAGTGGCCATATCTCCGACTACAGGTACACGTGATATAAAAAAGGAAGTCGCCAGTGAGCTCAATGGCCTACTGCAGTGTCACTGACACCTACATTGCTGTACCGAACCAATGCTTTATGCTCAAATGTAATGCCAAAGGGCCATATATCGACCTGAATTCACATGTGATAATGACAGATATTTAAAGGGAGCTCCATGGAGTGATCTAGAGCAGTTCACAGCTAGATGTTTGTATTGGCTGCAAGCAGAAGTTGAAGCCTGAACAGCTAAGAAATCAGGCACAAAATGAACCCGGGGGCAGGCACTATCTAGCCAGCGTATGCTGAGGAATACATCGATAAGGAAAGGACTGGAGGCAGACGGAAAATGCAAAGTACAAGAGATAGGGGCGATGCGGACATGATCAAAAGGAGTGGCACTGTCAGATCCAAAGGAAAACGTTTCTTTACCAAAGTACAAAAGACAGGGTACGAAGTAATACACAGCCTGCATTATTGCAGGGAAAGAAAGGAGATCAAACCAAACAGACAACATTACAACAGCAAATACTGTTGCAGAGACAGGAGAGTTAAGCCCAGAGACCTTTCCACGGTAAGCACTCTACCGCCTTTATCAGAGGGGTAGCCGGGTTAGTCTCTATCCACAAAAACAACGAGGAGTCCGGTGGCACCTTGAAGACTAACAGATTTATTTGGGCATAAGCTTTTGTCCGTAAAAAGCCCCCCATTTCTTCAGAGACATGGAGTGAAAATTACAGATGTAGGCATTATTATACTGACACATGAAGAGAAGGGAGGTATATTTCTGTCAGTATATTTATGCCTGCATCTGTAATTTTCACTCCATGTATTTGAAGAAGTGGGGTTTTTTACCCATAAAAGCGTATGCCCAAATAAACCTGTCACCGGACTCCTCGTTGTTAACGCCCTTAGTCATCCAAGTGTTCTTTGATGTCCACTGTAAACTCTAGTAGCTTTGCCTTTGGGCTAAATCCCGCTCCTTTTACTTGTCCCATTGACTCCGCTAGCCCTCTGTACATCATGGAACTTGAATCTGTTTGCGACAGAACTCAGAATTCTGCAAGGAAAGTAGCGTCCCTTCAATTACGGGACTCTAGAAAATAGCACTTTCTAGAGCCTGAGTAGTTTAGTTGTTAGTTCACAGCTCTAGAAGCCAAAACCAAACCTCTTGAGGTCTAATCCTGCCGGTATCACTAACTCGTTCTTCAAATAGGCAAGTCATTTAAGAGTCCCTAGTTTTAAAATTGGACAATTGTACCTTCTTCCCCCAGGGGATATCAGTAGTAACTCATGTTTGCACACAGTTGGAGAATAGCTATATAATGGCTAAATATCATTAACCATGTTTAGATACATCTCCCACAATTTCATTTCAAGACTGTTATGAGTGGCTGTCTGATGACACAGCAAATCATCCTCCAACTGAGATGTATTTGCATACCGCAGCTCTAAAAGTTGCCTTCAGTTATTTGTAAAGTCACATTTCTCTGCCATAAAATACGTAAAACAGCCTCAGGAGATAGCTTTGTTGATAAAATTCGCTGCTAGCTGTCAAAGCATTATTGCTTTATGGGTTTAAAAGCCCCTACAATCTAGTTTTTTTAATTTACAAAATTGAAGATTAAAACAGGAAATTTACATTCATTCTTTTGCTGTGGTTTTAAAAATCAGGCCCAATTAGCTATAGGGGAGAACGAATGCTTTTACTTTACAAGTACATTGACTGCTATAGGACTCTGGGATTGGACTAATAGAAGGAATTTTTCTACTGCCGAGTATATGAAATGCAACATATGCTTATAATATTTGCTAATTTCCAGAAATACATGTCACACTGTTTAAAGGTCGCCGCGAATTCCTACTGAAGTCAATGGGAGCTGGGGGCTCTGAAGGGCATTACTGACAGAGGATTTCATGCAATGACAGACTCTCGCTGACTTCAATCGGTATCCGTGTGATTCAGAACCGAAAGCGGCGCTCTTTTATCAGCTAGTTGTTTGTTTTCAATGGTTTCCATGGATCATCTTCCTAAGCCAGGTAACCACATGTCACTATTAATAATATCAAACACGGCGCCTGATGCCCTCCTTTAATTCCCAGTCATTCTCCAGCCTATCTGACCCCACCTGGGTTCCCCCACTTTCTCACACTTTGTAAATACAAGAGAACCACGACGAAGCGGGCAGACTTTGTGCTGCAATAACCATAACCTAACGAGCTAACAAGAGATGTATCCGAGTTACTGGACTGGAGGAGACCTGCAAACAAGAGCAGCGTTTTCCCTCCGATATACAATACTATGGCTTGCAGTACGGAAACAATCGCCTGTAAATGACCACTACAGACGGCACCGTGTGGTGATTACAAGCACGTGTCTGTTATGTGCAAAACACCTCAACCGCCAAGAACTCACAATCCTATCCCACGTCGCACCATTCTCCCATTATAGACAAGCTTCTCAATCTTGTTACCCACATTTGCTCTCTCATCCCCCGCCCCTTCAACGGAGATCACACGAATCTTCACGTTCTTTCTTCTAAATATTAGCGATCACACATTGTGATCTCATGGCCATATTACGCCATGAATTTTCAAGCAGAAGTCCCCATTATAGTCAATACCATGGGAACTTCTACTGAATGACAAGAGATGGCCTTCAGTTACACCAGTGTAAATCCGGAATGGGTTTATCAAAGGTGAGCTAGGATCAGAATTTGCCTCTAGAGTAGCAGGCGATGTGTCTCCCTGGCCCGGGGCAGTATTAATGACTGCATCTTCAGCTTTTCTTTCCGTGTTTTATTACTCCGGATCTTTTAGCACATTTATTGCTTTTTCTAACAATGTACAATTATGAACTTTTTGCAGACGTGCTAAAGTACTTTAGGGCTTGGGGGTGAAAATCTTCTCAATTTCATACAACATGAGTCTGACGAAGTGGGTATTCACCCACGAAAGCTTAAGCTCCAATACGCCTGTTAGTCTATAAGGTGCCATAGGACTCTTCGTCAATTTCATACAACTTTTTGGTTCGTTTGGGCTTACCGGTTTTGAGAACCAGGCAATAGAGATCGCCTGTATGGACCAAAAGTAAACTCTAATTCTGACTTCCCGCTTCAGACCAATAGACTAATCACATAATTTAGATACTAGGAGGACAAATAATAGTAATAAAATGCATAGAACAACAGAATCAGGAGATCTTTCTCTAGGTCTGGTAGGATCAGATATTTCCCCTCTACATTTTCTCTGGATTTAGTTTTCCTTAGTTGACACCAAAGTGTAGTTTGTGGTTGTACTTAGCACACCGGCAATAATAATAATTAATAATTAATACATTCTTCAGCGCCTAGGAGCCCTAGTTATGGACCATGACCCCATTGTGCTAGGCACTGTAACAACGAAAATATATTTTAATTCATATTCTTAGACCTTGAACCTATGTCTTTCTTCTTACGCTGCTACAGTGGCTCAGAACAAATTAGCCTGTGCATGGAATACATTTGTTATTTAGACCAGTGCCGAAAGGTTTGCTGCTGAGTAGCTTTACATTTCACCCTTGTGCTCTTCAGCTTTTTGCGAATGGTTGAACCTGCGAGCTCCTTCCGCAATCAGTCACAGGGTGCGTAGTTACTCGTTTGTTAGAGCTATGAGCTTCCCTCCAAGGGACATAAGAAACCTGCATGTTTCTATAAAGCCAAAACTCTTCCTGCTGTTCGCAGGAGCTCGCGGTTACTATAATTAGTGATTAGTTAGGGGTGTTTCCCTGCTCTGGGTTGGTCATTTTCAAAGACTGGCACTGTTGGGAAGTGGCCAGTAGATGGCAGTATTGGCCCTGACACTGGACAGGTATAAGGCTTCTCCCAGGAATCTGTCGGCAGTTACTTTTCTTCCTCAGCTCCTCCTCGGTTTACAACCCTCACAAACAGGTTCCAGCCAAATAGCTCCTCTTGCAGCCCCATGTGACAAAGTAAATGGCTCCCGTCCCTTCCCCCACCCCGCTCTCGCGCTGACAATGGGCGCTGGGCGGAAGGAATCAGTGAGAGAGCCGTGGGAGCAGAGGCATAGGGAATGCCAGCAGAGGTGAGAGCCAATATTAATTAGCAACATTAACACCTTTCCGCCACCTTCCCGGAGGATCTGCCACCTTCACATGAGCTCATGGCAAGGAAGAGCGATGGGGACGGCAAGCCACTGCCTTTGTTTCACAGGAAGAAGCTCCCACGCCAGGACCGGTGGCAAGCGAAAATAGCAATATAGTCTTTCCTCGCTGTTGCCCCAAGTACTTCCCAGAGTAGGAAGCCGATCTGCCATTCTGCTCCGCTAGCAAAGGGGCGAGTAAACGCGTGCACACTACTGACGCTGGACTCTTGGGCCCAGACCTGGCGGGTTCTGTTCCGTGATCATTAGGCAGCGCCCTGGGAACCTTTGGACAAAATTCATTCCCGCAAAGAAACCAAGTTCCACTGCGCCTTCCCCCCCTTTATTTGCCATCTACTTAACCTCTCTATTTCCCCATTGACTCCTTCATGCGCTTTTTTACATTTCTGGCAATCTCACACCAATTCACACTCTTCTTCATTCTTTAAAAAGCAAAATTCTAACCTCCTGAAAATGGAGGGTAATTACCCTAGTAAACCGACCTAGCTATTTTCCCCTGTGGAGTGTCTGTGAATCTAGTTGTTTGTTAATTTTGTTCGGATTTGGAAACACCCACGTGTATTTTGTATTTTTAGCTCGCACACCAGCAAGTTTATAGTTCAATTAATATTCACAGATCTTCAACATGTTTATTTACTCTTACGGGAACACATTGCTTCAGGCGAAAATCTTGCATGAAATCTATTGAGATGTAGGCAAATTCTGAAAACCTTGCATCTTAATATTACATTTTCCTCGTGTTCCCTTTAGTTATAAGGGGTCAACATAATAAACATATACTGCAAAGTACGCTGATAGAAGGGTACCATCATATCATTACCAAGTAATCTGGGCCAAATTAACCCATGGCGTAACTCTACTGGAGCAGAATTCTCTCTGCCTGTACAGCCATTTACAGGTGTATACAATGCTACCAAATTATGCTGAACAGGTGGAATAGCCTGATCCTATTCTGGCAGAAGTCAATGGCAAAACCCTCATTGTCTTCAGTGGGAAGAGGATCAGGCCCTAAATGACTGGTATTTAAGTTCTGAGGGTTGGACTTTTCAACCTTAATCATGTTTTAACAGTCAGTACTTGTGTGTGTATTTCTCTAGAGTTTAATAAAAAGCAAACTGAAAAACCAGAAATTCCATTAGGTGGCATCATATTGACAGTTACCTGGGCAGGAACATTTTAGAGCCTCTGCACAGACCTCTGAGCTAATGGAATAAGTGATAGAAATAATAGGTTGTTGTGATGTATTGAGGACTGTGTCGGAACTTTAAAAGCAGAGGGGTTTCCTGGTTCTGCTTGCAGGCTGAGGGGCTGAGCAGCAGAACATGCAATCAGATTAAGTCTGGGTGAGTTATGCTTTCTCTTTCTCTGTTTTGGGCTCTTGTGTATTATTTTTCTGAATTCTGAGAAATAAAATAATCAACTGTAACCTTTTATATTTTTCTCTAATTTATCTGTGTGTATGCTGTGGACATAACATTTGTCATCTCTGTGGACAAGCACTAGAAGGGTATGGGGGACACACTTTGCCAGTAGGTTTCACAGATATTCACTTACAGCAAAGGAATAATGGGTTCAGTTCCAGGCTGGGGAGGGGACTGTGTTCCAAGAGAACAGACTCTTCTGTCCTTGCTTACTCCATCTGATCTGACACCCTCTGACCTGTTCTTGTCCCAGCTTTGGTTCTTTGTCCCAGTCCCATTTTTATCAGGCTTCTCATCCCAGTCCCAATCTCTTTACCCTGTAAATCCTAATCTCACCCCTTTGCACTACCAATCCCAGTCTTCTTGCCCAAACATTCACAATCGGCCCCCTAGCTCTTTGTCCCTAGTCTCCTTGCCCAGCCAATTTCAGTTTCCCCCCTCCTGTCTGCTCATCTGATCTGTCTGGGTCTCTCACAAACCCTGATTTCTAGTCAGCCCACACTTCCACTGCCCAAATTCCTCCTCTCCATTGCCTCTCAGTCCCAATATCCCTCCCCCTGCTCCTCATACAAGCTCCATATCCCTTTGGATCCCTATCTCAGTCTCTTTGCCCACCACTCCCAGTTCTACCCTCACAGCTCATCTCTGTGTGATATCCATCTCCCCTCTCATCTCCTTTTCTCCATCCGCTCTTTCTCAATCCCAGTCTCCTTGCCCAGCCATTCCCAGTTTCCTCCTGGCTGTCAGTCAGTCTCCTTGGCCAGCCCGTCTTACTCTTCCCCCCAGCACCCAGGCCCAGTATCTTACCTCTGCAAGTCCCAATTTCCTTCTCCTGCACAGCCAGCTTCCTGTCCCGGTCTCTCACCCTTCCCCCAACCCTTGTCCCAGTCTTTTGTCCTCACTCCCTCTCCTTTCCCATCCCTGCAGGTCCAGCTTTTGTTCTCTGTGTTCAGATCAGGCAGCTTCTTTCTCCTTGTTGTCTAGGCCCAGCAGAGATATCATTGAGAGTACAGGACTGAGCATCTCCTTGCTCTCAGTCCAGGTACCCAGCCCAGAGCTGCAAACCCAGGGAAAGTTCTGCTCAGCCCTGGGCACTGGAGCATGCCTAGTGTGAATGAAACATTCAGGGAATTTAACTGCTAATATCCAAGAAGTCTCTACCGAGCATGTACAAACTTATTTTTCAAAGGCATGTAACATGGCCAAATTTGGGCAGATTTCCACAGGGGTGGGAACTGGCATGTCCCCGACACAAAGGCCATCCCTCTGCCAAATTACAAATGCCCATTCCAAATCAAGGGGGTAATAGAGCTTCTCAAAGAAAAGGTCACCAGAATTTTTTAATAGGGCCAAAACAATGTGGTTTTCCCTTGCCTTTTTCTCAGAAATGGCAACATTGATTTAGCTAAAATTTCCCCAAACTATTCAGCCTGAGGCAGACACCTGGCATAGAGAATATTAGCCCAAGCAGACAAAACTTGGCAGTTATAAGAAACTGAAAACAGGTTCTTATAATGGGAAGTGTCAGGCAACCTTAGTAATAGTCAGCACTACTAGCTGTAATATAATACAATAACAGTGGAACTTCATTGACAGAGAAGCAGAATGAACTTCCTAATTTCACATCGTCAGTGAATGTAACTAATGTGCTGTTTATCACATCTTCTGGATCACCAATAAAGGTGTTAAATAAAACTGGACTTAACACCTATGGCCATGATCCTACAAAATACTTAAACTTGTACTTAACTTTAAGGAGCCAATGAGACTACTCGTTCGCTTAAAATGAAGCAAGTGCTGTGCTGAGGCTGGAAAAACATCTATTACCCCAATGGATATTTATTTAGCCTCTACCCTCACACAGTCTTTCTGATGGTTTCCAATGCCCATATTCAAACTAAACAGAATTATTTTTCAAGTAAGATATGATGGGGCACTATATCAGAGGCTGTACTAACAGCTAGCTATATTACATCCACTACGCTGTGTTAACCCAGTCCTGCTCTGACTTAAGTCAATGGGGCTTTTGCCACTGATTTCCCTAAGGGAAGAGTCAAACCTTGATTTTGTAGTTCATTAAAATGAAAAGAAAAAAAAAAGAAACCACTAGGTTTCTATAGCATTATTTGTTCTTTATACACATATGACCAGTTCCTCAGCTAGTGTAAACGGGTATAGCTCCATTGAAGTCCATGGAGTTACACCAATTTACATCAGTTAAGGGTTTGGACCCTGTTGGTCATTGTTCATAATTTTGTTATCTCCTGATGTTTACAGGCTTTTTTCCCTTTTAACAGTTAGTTATTCAACTACTTAGCGAGGCTTATAATTAGCTATCTCAAAAGTAATCACTAGGATCCCTCTTTCCCTCCATTTTTAAGAGACTAGAACTGCATTTTCATTTCTCCAAATCTCTAGTAGCTCTCTATTATCCATAAGTCTTCTCAAAGAATTACTCCTTCATCTCTAGGGTAGCAGTATAAATCAAGCTCGGATTTACAGCAATCCAACAGTCTATGTGAATGATTTTGTGGTCTCTTACCAGTTCCTAGTGGCCAAATGGTCACATAAGAAACCATCACCATAATAATAGTAATTACTATTTGTATAGTGGTAGCACCTAGAAGCCCCAGTCAGGACTAGGGACCCATCATGTTGTTGACTTTTTGGTTACTTTTTTGGTTACTAGATGGTCACTTTTTGGGCAGTCTCAGCTGAGGCCAAGGAACAAAGGGACTCGGAGACTAATGCTATGTGCACACGGCATCTGGGGGCGAGCGTCCCAGCCCCAGTTGACAAATTGGTGTTGAGTGGATCTTGCGCTTGTGAGCATAGATATTGTTTTTGTTGTGCCTCTGGCTGGAACTTGAGTTCTCAACCCCAGGGAGGGGGCTGAATGACCATCTTACCAAGAGGTAGGTCTGCTTTACTTCTCACCCAGGGTGTCTGGATCCTCAGCATTTGGTTCAGGAGTTTCTCATCCTTGCTCTCCCTATGTTAGGATGACCAGACAGCCAGTGTGAAAAATCATGACAGAGGGTGGGGGGGGGGGGTAATAGGAGCCTATATAAGAAAAAGCCCCAAATATCAGGACTGTCCCTATAAAATCAGGACATCTGGTCACTCTACCCTATGTCCATGTGGCCTGTAACACATGCACACTACAGAGTCTTCTTTGTTTTTCATTTTTTTGCATACACAGCCAAAATATTTGCTACCTACTTCACTGTCACGTTCTAGCTCACGTATATTAGATGTAACTGCCTCCCCTCCGCCTCTTCTCCTTTTCGGGAACTCTTCTCATCAGCACATCCCAGATTGTATGTGCAAAGTGAAAACTTCCATTCTCCATCCTGACTGCTAATTGGACAGGCTGCCTAAAGACCCCTGCTGTCAATTTTGAACCCCCATAATAGTGGAGACTGGTCAAGTCACGTATCAACCCAGAAGGTCAAGGATCCAGGGGCAGCTTCTGTGCTGAGGCCCACAGGATGGGTGAAATCAAGGTTGGTCACTATAATTTATTGCAGCCCAGAGCATTATGGAGACACCCACCCCTAGCATGTCCCCTATTCTGGGGTCTATAAAGGGGTCAGTGTAGGGCTGCATGTAATAGCCCTATGTTGTTCCTGCCCTCTAGTCATGCCTCCTCATCCCCTACATGCTGCCAGAGAGGTGTATAGGGATCGAGGCGAGCCCAGTACTCTGCTGTGCTAATTTCTGTGACCTACGTAGCAGAGCTGCACAGAATTCTGCAGAAAGCTGGGTCTTCTGGATGAATAACTGACAAGGAAATCAACGGGGAACTGTCCATTGGGCTGAACCAGCGATTGGGGAAAGTCACCAAAGATGAAAATAGAGCTAAACATGGATTATTCCTTTGCCCTGCAGCGGAGTGGAGCGCTCAGCGGAAAGGCCATGGCCTCACTGGGCCCATCGGAGGTTTGCTCTGCACTAACGGGGATAAGACTGGGTTAAGTCTGTGCTACAAGTGCCTGCTTTGGTACTGGAGCAAGCATCTTCCCCTAACACACTGATCTCCTCCCCAGGACGTGTTCTTGTTGGACACACAGTTCAGCCCAAGTTCCTCTGTGTAGAGATCAGACTTTTACCCTGGCACAAAATTTCACCCTTGTAGTTTCCGCCACTGGAGTTCTGCTCTGGGATGGATCAGGAGCCAGAAACTTCCCTCTCCTCCTCCCCATGGACCTCGGCACTGCTTCAGGCCCTTTCTGCCACCCCCAGTCCCAACACTGTTTTTTTCAGTGGTTCCCTTCTTACAAGCACCTAAGCCCTACTGGAGGGAAGCAGTTTAGCTGCTGCTGCAGACTGCCAGCCCACCCCCACAGCTCACTGGAGACCAAGCCCAGGTGATCACAGTGTTGCTGTCTGTGCTCCCTCACTAGTCGCAAAATGAGCTCCCACTCTTTGTCTCCTATTCTATCTTTTTAAGGCATCAGCATGGGAACAGCTTCTGAAACCCCCCCAGGCCTGCTCCTTAAGGAGAAGTTATAGAACATTACACATGGAGGTGGGGGAGTGGCAGGCAAAATGGCAGCTGGGCAAGGTGAAGATGGCAGCTAACTGGATAGGGAGGTGTAAATGGGGATTTATGTTCCTCTTACAAACCACATAAATGATGTGGCCATTTTCCTGACTGCCTAGTTACATTATACACAGGGCAATGGTGGGTTCTCCATGGGGTCAGATTCCCAGCTTGGGGGCCTTATGTGCATCCCCTTTCCACAGTTTGTTCCTCCTGCCCTGCCCTTGTGCCCTTTCCATGCTAGGGGCAAAGTCTTTCCTCTCCAGGCGCAGAAGATGCCTTTCAACTGGGAACCACTTTCTCTCGCTGGGCAATCCTGCTGCCCCTCCAGGCTCTGATACAATGGGCACAATCTGGTCCACGGAGTGAAACAGAAAAGCTGAGTAACATTTTTACTGTGCCTCCCCCTTATCTGGAGTTACGTCACCCACACGCAGTCTTAACCAAATATTGAATCACCTCTGGAGGTGTTGGAAGGTGAAAAGGAAACTGCAGGAAACAGGGCATTCTGGCTGGAAGACAAGCTTTCATCGGTTAAAACAGAAACCTATGGGAGGAATGGAGAAAGGTGTCTTGGAGAAGAATGTATCTGAAAGGCTGGAGGCAAAGGTGAGAGCTGGGAGGAAAGCCATCTTCCCAGCAACCTCTCGATCAGGAGAAGTAAGGCTTATTCACCTAGAGAGATCAGAGTTAAATGGACTCATATTTAAAATGTGAATCTTCATCCTAATGCTGCATGATCTACAGCTCCCTGTCTGTATCACTGTTTCAGAGACTTTTCCTTTCCTAAGAGTAGGTTTTGCACCTTGGGAAAGTCACGAATCAACATTTCATTGCCACCCACTGCAGTCTCAATCTTGGTCAGGTTGTAGGCAGCGTCATCCAGTGAACTGGGCTCTGAACCTGGTGTCAGGAGACCTCCATTCTATGCCTGGCTCTGAGACTGGCTCACTGTGAGTTCTTGAGCGGGTCCATACTGTGCTTCTTTTAAAGGTGGGGCTAACAATTCTTACCCACCTTTGCTAAAAGCTTTGAGATCTGTGGATGAGAGGTCTGTATAAGCACAATATAATTAACTACTGTTATTGTAACACTCCTAACAGTGGTGCAAGAGCAGGTGTACCAACCTCAGGGCAGACAGTTAAGAACCAGGGCACAAATCCAAATTGGTTGTGGGTTCTGCTCTTCACTAACCAACTGCATCAAGTGTAAACTCCTCAGGCATTTTAACAGCCTGAGTATGGAGTCGCAGACAGTGCCCTGGGTACTCCGGTCTGTCTTGCCCCCCAGATGAGTGTATCTCTGATATAGATGGCTTCTTACACCAAGAATCACAGCAATATTCAGGTATCAGAGGGGTAGCCGTGTTAGTCTGGATCTGTAAAAAGCAACAGAGTCCTGTGGCACCTTTAAGACTAACAGATGTATTGGAGCATAAGCTTTCGTGGGTGAATGCCCACTTCATGCATCCAACGAAGTGGGCATTCACCCACGAAAGCTTATGCTCCAATACATCTGTTAGCAATATTCAGGTTACTCCTTATCCCAAAGGACCAGTCACTTACCCCAGGTCAATTGTACTTTAGGTTTCACAACAAAGACAACTCGTGTAGCCCATACCATAGTAAACTAGATGAAGATTTATTAAATAGGAAAAGGGAATGAGAGAGTTATTTACAAGCTCAAAGCAAGCAAACATAGACACACAAATGAGTTGCTGTCTCAGGTTTCAGATGATAACATAGGCTTCAATAATCAGCAAGCTCTATTTGTCCTTTAGGGCTAACCCAGGCTAAGCAGCTGGGGATCTCTTGCTTATGCCTAGAAACACCTTGCCCCCACCAGAGTCCAAGCAGCATAGAGAGCCTTAGTTTATTTGGTTTGGGGTTTTATCCCCCTTCTCCATATGCTCTGAGCTGAAAACTCAGCTGATTAGAGGAGTCCACTTGCATGACTTCTCTTCAGGGAGAGGAGAGCAGAACAATAAGGGTCTTTAGTTCTTTTGTTGACAGTTCCTCACTCCAGATGTGGGGAGTTTCCAGTTGTAAGACGCACCCAGCTGGTATCGATGGGTATCCTCTTTCATAAGGGGCGAACAATTTTTTAGAAGAGCAGCTCTTAACACTAATTAATGTCTCTTTCCTGTATGGCGATTCATACGGTCACAGAGTGTGGCTCACAGTACAACCACTCAGATATTACATTACAACTTGAAACACAGATATTACTAGTGAGATTAATGCATGCAGCAACTCACAAGCATGCAGTAGAGCAGGGATCAGCAACCTTTGGCACGCGGCTCGCCAGGGTAAGCCCCCTGGCGGGCCGGGCCAGTTTGCTTACCTGCTGCGTCTGCAGGTTCGGCTGATCGCGGCTCCCACTGGCCGCGGTTCACTGTCCCAGGCCAATGGGGACTGCAGGAAGCGGCGCGGGCCGAGGGATGTGCTGGCTGCCGCTTCCTGCCGCCCCCATTGGCCTGGAGCAACGAACTGCGGCCAGTGGGAGCCGCTATCGGCCGAACCTGTGGACGCGGCAGGTAAACAAACCGGCCCAGCCCGCCAGGGTGCTTACCATGGCGAGCCGCGTGCCAAAGGTTGCCGATCCCTGCAATAGAGTCTAAACACTAAACATTTTCTTATAATTCTAATACCTATTTTATCACTATTAACCTCCAAGTGAGCCAGACAGATTCCAGATATGTATCTGTTAGTGTCCAGCTGAGACATGGGGACTTTGGCATGAGCTGGACCCTGGCCTGTGAGCGTCACAGCTATTATTCGATCTCATCAAATTACCTGTATTCAATGCTGCAGAAGAAGTTTAAAATAAACTGCCAATGTTTCAGGGAATATTCCTTTCCACTGCCAATTTAGATGACCTGAGAAGCAAATCACTCTAGTTAAGCTTCTACCCTAAGATACTCTTGGCTCCCAGTAATTTTATTCTTGAACCCTAATATAAACCATACCAATACCCCTGGGGAACAAAAATTCTTCTGGAGATTTACCCTAAACTTATTTTTTTCAGTTTCCAGGAATGTTCAGTGTCTTCCTGGTGCTTGTTTAAAATAGGTAGAAAAAAGCACATCTTTTGGACAGTTATTTTTCTAGCACTGATGACGCACTCAGTGCTTTAGTCCAGCACGGTCACCAGGGCTGGCTTAGACTTGCTGGGACCTGGGGCCAGCAGCAAAGCCCAAGACCCACCGAAGCTGAAGCCCGAGCCCCACCACCTGATGCTGAAGCCCGAGGGCAATGGGTCTCAGTGCTCTAGTCTACAAGACACAAATACAGATCATCCTTCCTCCCTGCCCTGAGGAGCTGAGGTTTTACTTTCTTTTAAGGTGCTTAATAGGTGCAACGTTGTCACTCTGTGTCCTCAGCCACCTAAGGAGGTCAGAATCAGCAGGTCATTTGCTTTGGCAAAGATGCAATCTAAAATCTCTAGGGAGAAAGGGCCTGAAGCGACCATGTTCCATGACTTCCTAAATCTGCTTGTAGTGGCCAGTCCATTCCCGGTATGAAAATGAAACAAAAGAAACCACTGTTTGCCATTGGTTTTAAAAGTGGAATATTTTAAATGTACTTTATCTTACAGTGTCCTGAGATTCCTCTATGTGTGAACTTCTGGGCTTAGTTGTCACAGGCCTTACTGGCATTACCCAATGTAATGGTGTTGAAAGTTAGTGAAGTTACACTGGCATGAGAGACTTGGAAAATACAGTGGTGACAGAGACCTGTTATTTATTTTACTAGACCAAACTGCATGCCTGTTTGCAATATATGAATACAGTAATTAAATAGCAACAGCATAAGTTAGCACTTATGGGCCTGATCTTAGTAACACAACTAACATGAACACACGAGTGCATGTTTCAATGGAAGTAGATTCACCCATATCACACATTGATCGTGCTTTGGAACCAGTCATGTTTCTTACACTGAAAGCTCTTCAGGCTAGGCACCATGTCTACTTCGATATGTACGCTTGTAGCACAATTGTTTATAGAGATGTCACGTAGGCCATCATTACCAAACATGGGTGCTCACATTTAGTGCCCCTCAAGCTATTCTCTCTCTTTCTCAGCCTTCTCTCTAGCTTGCACCTTGGGCCACACCAACCCCTAGTTGTCCTCAGGATCAAGGCGGGGAAGAAAGATGGCATAATGCCACTGAATGGAACTCGGATGCATCTGGAGAGCAAACTCTGTATTCCCAGAATCTGATGCATTAGCAAAGTGGTTCAACTGTATCAGAAAAAAAGACATTTTAAATTCATACCTGTGACATTATCTGTCTACCCATCAGCACAGTATCTAAGAGTGAAAGGTAGCTGGCTCTACACATGTGCTCTAGAGGAAGAAGAAAGTACAACTAACTCTTTCCCACAAAAGCAGCTAAAATTAGGATGCAAGTGCTTGAGGAAGCAAGAAAGAGGAATGGAGCGATTAGTCCTACAAGCACTACTTACCAAACAGCGGGGGCTTGGTCAGATCCTTGTGCACGCTGTGCCCTGGCAAATGCCAGCTGGTGAGGAAAAGCAGGTGATGGCTTTTGAAAGGTGTATCAAGACCTGCTCCTTACTGTGCTCATCTGGAGCCTTATGGAGAAATAACATTTCCCTTCACAACTGCTGGAGGGGCTGAATCCTACTCCTGGGCTCCTCAGGGCCTCAAGACAATAATCTGGCCAGGAATCTTGCTTGGTTTATATTAAAAAGAAACCAAAACCAACATGCATGTGGCATTTGGAGGGCACTTCCTTCCAACAGATGGCTCAGTGGCAGAGGAAAAGAAACCAAGTGTTGTCCAATAAGCAAATCTAAATGCACCACAAAACCTATTCTCCCGTTCCCCCAAAAATGTTTTAAATCAGATTTAGACAATTGATTTTTCATATTTTTATTCACAGAATTGAAGCAGATGGAATGTTATTACTTGTGGTTTCATGGCAACCAAAGGTGTGCTAGGTGCAAAGGCAGTACCTCCGGGCTTCTGCTTTCTATGTGCAGTGACGTGACATTCCATAAGAACTATAGCAGCTGTGTAACACCCTAACCCAAAGAGCCGAAAACACACCACTAGCCAGGGTGGGTTCTGGGCTGCTTGCATTACATTCCCCAGTGTACAGTAGCATGGGGAACAGGTCGTTCCCCACATAGAGCCCAATCCTGCATCTGTTTCAGTCAATGGTAGCTTCCCCATTCGCGTCAGTGAGAAGAGAGAAATAAAAAGTGCGCCACCGTTACATGTTTCTTTATGCTGATAAACACTTTGTTCTTTAATAATAAAATAGGATCTGGGTCTCCTTTCACTCACACTGGTGTAAATCAGGAGTAACTCCACTGAAGTTAGTGGTGTAAAACCTGCGTCACTGACAGAAGATTCAGGACTACATAATACAGTTTATACATGCAGGTGAGATAGCTAGACAGAAAACTACCCCAGCTTTGGGATGAAATTTGAACAATGCATGACAATACTGCACAGCAGTATAGGACAGAAATTGAATACCATATTCTACTGAAAATGCAAGGATAATTTAAGCAACAAAATGTAATATAATCATATAATCATACTTAGCCACAGCAACTTTCTATGTCAACATACTGTAAATTCTTCTTAATATGAGAAAAGCACCATAGTTTGGAAACTTCTATTGATGTAGGTCCTATTACATCATAGTGATTTTTAAGCCGAACATCTATCTAATCTATTTGGGTGAGTTTTGGTTAAAATCTATGGCAAACTCTTGCCCGTTGATTGTAGTTTTACCGATTACTGGAATAGGGAGTTGTAGGTTTGGACGCTAAATTCTTCTTACAACCCGAATTAAAACTTTCCATAAATATTCATAGTTCTTTACGCATGAATGCAAATATTAATGTAAGGAAACAGAATAGAATAGAATAGTGCTTCAGTTCCGAGTTTGCCTCTTTGTGTTTTGGGGACCCACTTTGCATGAATATAAAATATAATATACAGTACTATATTCTTGGGAGGTGCCATGCCCTAGGGACTAGAGCGCTGGATTAGCAGTCAGGAACCAGTTCAGCTCTACCATTGTGTGATTTTAAGCAAGTGACTTCTTCCTTCAGAGTCTCTTCCCCACCCGCTTTGCTTAGATTGTAAATTCTTTGGGACAGGGACTGCCTCACTCTGTATGTGCGCAGGGCCCAGCACAATGGGGTCCCAGACTCATTTGGGGCTGCTAGGCTATGGCGCTGATGACCCTGGGAGTCCTCTGCGAGGCTCTCCCCCTTGCCCTGTTTTTGCAGAGGAAAGGGCACAGTCAGGCACGGATCCCCTGGTGTGGAGACCGATCCCTGCGCCGGGGGCACCCACTGAGCTCCGGCGCTCCCTGCTGGCGCAGATTGGCGAGTTGAGGGGGGCTGGTTCTATCGTGGCTGCTTCTTCTCTTTGCTTGGGGGCGAGGCGCAGCGGCTGCCCTGATTTCTCGCCTTGTATTTCGGCCGAGGCCCCTCGCGCTCCCCGCCCCTCCAGCACCTTTCTGAGAAATCAAGAGACATAAACTAACCAACGCGCGAGGCTTTCTTTCTCCCACCCAATGCTCATTAACCTGCGCCTAAAGCCCGCGCTCTGCGCTCCGATTCCGCTTCGCCTGCCCCGCTGCGCTCCGGCTGCCAGCGCAGCCCGGAGATGCCGCGTTGGGTTAGCGCCAAGGGCTTCCCCCGCAGCCCCCAGCGAGCTGCTAGGGCCGTGGGCCTGAGCCCGGCGTGTATCTCTCCGGCTAGGCAGCCCCGTGTGGGCGATCCCAGCTCTGCCCATACCCCGGCACTGCGGGCCGCTCCACACTGGGCTGCCCCTTGTTCCTGGTCTCCAGCCAGCCCTGTCGCTGCAGGGAGGGGGGATCAATCCACACCCCCCCCACACCGCGCCAGGCTGCCGGGGGTAATGCAAGCCAGGGAGGGGGAATCAATCCAGGCCCGCCTGAGGCTCCCGCCCCGGCGCTGGAGCTGGGATCAAATGATCCCCCGAGGGGTTGCAAGCGCTCCGGGAAAGCTGGGTGCACTGGTGTAGATCCGCGGGTAAGCGCACATTTCTAGATCGGCAGGCGGCTCTCGGATGCCCCTCGTTACCTTCCTGCGTCAGCCCCAGGGATCCTATTGGCGGGGTCTGGATCTCCCGATCCGGCCGGACTGATTCAGGCCAGGGGCGCTGTGGCTGCCCGGGACCCAACGCAGGGCGTCCAACCTGAATCGCTGAGAAGCGCGTCCAGAGGAGAGGGAAGCTGCGGTGACTCGAATCCGATTTAGTGGCTCAGCCAAATAAGGCGTTTACACTCCGGGTCGGGAAGGGTCTCCCGATTGCTGCTTCGTATTTGCGTAGTTTCATTCTTATTTCACCGCCGTGTGCCTGGCCCCTTTGACACACTGAACCAGGAACAAAGTCCGCAGGGAACACCCAAAGGACCCCAACATCTTCCAGGGGAAAAGGGCAGGAACATTACCAAGGGATGCTCTGGTTGGTTAGAGTCACACCGTCTGGACATCAAATCCTGAGCCCAGCCTGGTCCCACAACGAGTCATTTCACTTAATTAGTGAAATGTATTAGTGCTTTCCAGAGCTGAAAAATCAGAGCCAAGTCTCGAAGCTCTGGGGCTTAGGGAGCTGCCCATACGGAGCTGTTCCGACAAAGTTGGAAAGGAGATCTGGTCCATGGCTGAGCGCCTGGGTGTTAAGAACAGTCAAATTATAATAGGTAATAATCAAGAAATTCAGGCTGACATTTGAATAAACTTGCTTTCTACTGGGCATTACTACTTGATGCCTCTATTTGCAGGTATTTTACTGGCTACATCACTGGTTCTTTCTTTCTTTGGTCAAAGACTTGAAACTAAAATTTGCATTGATTTCAGGATTTATCCAGCAGCGCAAGGAAAGAAGAGTCGATTGCTGCTCCGTGTCTAGCTATAGTAGCGGAGTGGGTATTTTGGTAGCCTGCCACCAGTATCTGAATGTCTCAACTTGCCTGCATAGAAGATTTTAAATGACACATCTCATCTATTAATATAGAGTAGTTGGGACCCGAGCCTGCAGTCTGTATGCAGGTGAAACTCCTATTAACTAACTGCAAAGTGACTGTTTACATGAACCGATCCGTTATGCTACTTATTTACTTAATTTAATTTCCCCCCTTTTAGGTGGGTAGCTGCTGAAATATCACGTTCCTTTCCCACCAAGTGCCTGTTCTGCGGTTGTTGGGATACCGAGGAGTTTCCCGTAATGGGCAAATACTGAGTCAGGAGGCGAAAAAAAAGAAAAAAGCTCGATTTCAGTCGCAGATAGACACGGGCTACTCGGGCCTGGGCTTCTGAAACCCAGCTGCTGATCACTGGTGCAACCAGCGCCCTGCACGCTCGGACGCGCCAAACACTAGACTGCAAGGAAGGCGCTCAAACCCATCTCTCCAAACGCGCCTTTTACCCAGTGGCAGCCGTGAGCGCCACGTGTTAAAGGAAATACAAAATCTCCCCCTGCGTACACATTTTGCAATCTCAAAAACTTGGACAGAGTTTGTGCTCGATTTACACAGACCTAAATCCCACCTGCGCTAGTACAGGCGCGGGGAAGAGAATATACACCTAGATCTCCCCCTATGCCTGTGCGTATGAAAAGCTAATGCGCGCGGGAACTGGCCTCATTTTGCACAACGGTTTGTGGGTGATGCGACAAGCACAGCCCCGGCCGCCTAACACCAGTGCAGCAGGAGCCCAGATGTAGGCAGGGATCTCTCATCGCTAACTATGGACCAAAACAGACAACCCGACCTATGCTGTCATTTTCCTCCTTGCTGATCAGGGCGGCGATGCAGTTTGCAACCGCTCCCTGCCAGCAGGCGTGTCCCAATTCGCATCTGGTTTCCTTGCTGGTTTCAATTAGACTGGTGCTCTAAGCCAGTGAGTGGTTCTCAGCCAGGGGTACGTGTACCCCTGGGGGCAAGCAGAGCTCGGTGCCACAGGACCCTCTGTTGCTTTTTACAGATTCAGACTAACACGGCTACCCCTCTGATACTCTTCCAGGGGGTACATCAACTCCTCTAGATATTTGCCTAGTTTTACACCAGGCTACATAAAAAGCCCTAGCAAAGTCAGTACAAACTAACATTTCATACCGACAAGGACTTGTTTGTACTGCTCTATATACTATACACTGAGATGTAAGTACAATATTTATATCCCAATTGATTTGTTTTATAATTATATGGTAAACATGAGAAAGTAACCAGTTTTTCCAGTAATAGAGTGCAGTGACGCTTTTGTATTTTTATGTCTGATTTGTAAATAGTTTTTAAGTGAGGTGAAACTTGAGGGTAGGCAAGACAAATCAGCCTCCTGGAAGGGGTACAGTAGTCTGCAAAGGGGGAGAGCCACTGCTCAAGGCAGCTTTTGAGTTACTTTTTTGTTCATCTCAGACAGATTTTTTTCTTAAGAAAACAAACAATCACACAAAAAACCTTTTCCAACGCAGAAAAAACGCATATTCTACTCACAGCGAGATCTTTCTCCGGGGACTTCAGGGGTGGGGGATTTGGTTGGGAAATACGGAACAGACTGATATTGTCGCTGTTAAGTTTTCTACTCACACGCCTTCTGAACAGACCGTATGCACACAACCCCCCGAATGCTTTTAAATGTGCTCCGATAGGAAACAAGAATAACAAACAAAACAAAAACTCCATCAAAGCACGGATAGCATCCGAAGAAGTGGGCTGTAGCCCACGAAAGCTTATGCTCTAATAAATTTGTTAGTCTCTAAGGTGCCACAAGTACTCCTGTTCTTTTTAGTGCCAATATAGTTCGTTTCAAAACCTGATGGCATAACATGGCCCTCAATTGTGTGGAGGGCTGTTTAAAGGCAATTGCTGATGCTTGTGCATTAAAATAAGAATACCGCTTGTTCAGATCACTTGCCCCTTCATTCTCTTCTCCTGCCTTGCATTCAGTGCTAACTCTCTCTCCGGGTGAAGAGAGGAGTCGGTTCGCCCTGTCCTTGCTGAAAGTAAAACAGCCCAGAGCGCCATCCTCCTTGCTGACTTGGAGCTCGCTTACGTTCAGTTTAATTTTATTTTTAATTAAACCTTAGCATCTCCACGGGCAAGGTCCAGATCCTGCATTCGGTGGGCGTCCCAAGTTTGTAGTGCGGGAGTCCTGGGTGCCCCAGAGAGCAGGATCGGGTGCCAGTGGGTGTGAAGCTCAGGGGGGTACTAATTCCAAAGCCCTGCAGGTTTCACATTCGCTACGGAAGGCTTTCTACAAACGCCACGCGCGCCCGCATCTCTTAGCGTCCCGCGAGGCAGCTGCAAAGCAAGCGTCATTGACATACACAGGACAGCCCCCAAAGCCTGCTGCGTGCGATCCTTTTCCTGAAGACACAGGCAGAATTGCTTAATCAAAACTTAGCTTTCTCCCATATAAGCCCACCTATAGATGAGCTGATATAGAGAGACAGGTATTTCCACACACATCATCCGGCCGCGAGAAAATACTCTAGGGAGCTAGCTAGCCAACGGAAGTTTTGAGTCATCAGCCCCGTGTCTCCAGGAAAACACAAGACCACCCTGCAGAAAGTGTTGGTATTTTTTCTCAGAAGGGGAAAAAATCCAGTTTAGAAGGAAGCGAAGGGAAGGAGAGTGACCAATGTTTCGTGTGCCTTTCTCGGAAAACCACCTTCACTGTAGCTATCGGGCCGGATTTCACCCTCCGCAACTCCAGATGAAGTCAGCGGGAGCTCGTGGGGCTCGGCTCCTTTGGAGAACCGGGCCCACCATATATTTTCAGTTTAATCAACTCCATCAAAACTGAGCGGGGGATTGTGGCTTCCCCCTGCCGCCCCCAGATCTCCATTGCCCGGAGTTTGTGCAGCGCAGTACTCATCGCTTACTACTTTGATGCCCGGGATAGTGAGGGGCGGGAAACTGCGCCTGTCTTTTTATTTCCTTAGTATTCCTCCAGTGGGGTCAGCTATTTCTACAACCTCCGCGCGGTGCTTTAACGTTGGCTGCAGCTGGACCGACAACGGGCCCCGGGGAGCTGCCCCCCACCCACGATCAACCTCGCCAGGAGCAAGAAGAGCTCCTGTGACCTGAATCCCAGACAGGCTGCCCCCCCGCTGCCCCTTGCAGAAGAGACATTTCCTTTGTTAAAGGCAGGATCTTGCAGACGTGGTAACAAAGTAGAGTGAGGACCTCCCCCCCCCACAAACCACACCAAGCCTTTCTCTGCTACAGCCAAACACTTTTAATGTTTCCACACGGACACCGGTGTAACTATACAGCACAGGGGCTCCCCGGGGGCGCGTGGCAAGGGTCCATATGACACAGAGGCTTGGCACCCCTGGCCCCTCTCCTTTAACTCTTACCCCTCCAAGCGGCGCCTGCAAAGGGGGGGGGTCCTTTCACCGAGCGTCCTGCTGCCTTCGCGGGGTGGTGGTAGAAGGCTGGGGGGAGGCAGCGAGGCTGGAGGGGAGCAGCTCTCTGGAGGCGGCCGAGGCTAAGCACTGCTGGAGCTCCTCTTTCCCCGGCAGCTCCCCAGAGGACACCACACAGTCTTGGTCAGCGTCATTGCTGTTTCCTCCGCCGGCTCCCGCTCCCCTCTTTTTATCCTCTTCCTTCTTCCACTTCATCCTCCGGTTCTGGAACCAGATCTTTATGTGTCTCTCTGTCAAGTTCAGCATGACAGCCAGCTCCACGCGGCGGGGCCTGGAGATGTACTTGTTAAAAAGGAACTCCTTCTCTAACTCCAGGAGCTGCGCTCTCGTGTAGGCGGTCCTCGTCCTCTTATTCTCCTCTTGCTCTACCACGTAGGAGCCACCTAAAGAGAAGGGAGAGTTAAAATCTACCCACCAGGGACTAGGACCCGGAGCGACGCTGGAAAGGCGATAGAATCTTCTTGTCCAGAACACAACGGGGGCGGGGGGCGGGGAGAGGCAGGTTTCCCCCCAGGCTTCCCCTTTTACTCACAGATGAGCGGTTTAATGGATCGGGGATTCTCTTTCGAGATCCAGACAACACTGAAACCACGGGCGTGTGTGGGTATTTGGTTTTTAATAAAACAGACTGAGCCCAAACCCCAGCACAAATCCTTGTCTGCATCCCAAAAGGTTTACAAATCCGGCCCAAGAAATTGACAGAGGGGTATGGATTCTGCCCTTTAAAGAATGAAACTAACAAGGAAAAGGCATTCCAGGGCCGAGGTGGATTTTTAAGAGCGTTTCTTTACAAACACCAGCACAGAGCGAAGACACTAGTCCGAAGCTGCTCCGCTTGTTACCTGTAAATCCGTTTAGTAACAAAATGCGCGCTGTGTGGTATGGATCCCGAGTAAAATCCCCGGGCCATACTCTACCATCAGTGTTTGAGTGCAAGTCCCCAGTTGAAATCAAGGTCTCAAAACTGACGAAATGATATGGCCCCTTGGGGGGGGGGGGGGGAAAAAACAGCCGGTGCATTTGTGACAATGGCTGATGATTACTGGCATAGGGCGATTTGTAAACTTCATGCTTTACAAAAATCGGAGCTGCCTTTGAGTGACAAAACCACCCGTTTTTTTGTAAATTAAAACTCCCAAACACCTCTCGCCGCCTCTCACCCAGCCCACAGACTTTCGGAGATTCTGCCACGCCGCCATCACGGCTACTGTACGAAAGTGAGCTTCCTTCAGCACTGCCAGCCAGAACCCCGGGGTTTATAATTCGGGTGCAAAAGTTTAAACCTTTTTTTAACCGCTAGACCCGGTCTAATTTAGAGGCTCCTCCTTCTTTCCTGGAGGCTGGAGCACCCCAAACTCCACTGCAGTCAATGGCTCCTGGCTATTTTCAGGTCATAGCAGTGCAAAAATTATTGTTGCTCTAGCTCAAAATCTCAACATCACTTTTGATTTTACAAAAGGAAAGGCGGATTCCTGGAAAGAGAAGTTTTCCTTAATCGGCCAGGAATTTGCAACGGATTAGTCCTAATCCAGCCATCATCCCAGTCATTTTACAAAGGCAAATACAATTCCCCAAGTGCTGGAACTGAAAAAAGAAAAGTGTCTGTTGTATTCACAGAGACTATGTTCCACAGGGATATTTGAAGAGTCTCATTAAAAAAACACAAACAAACAAAAATAAAACAAACAAGAACCCTGGATCCTGCAGTCCTTACTCAGACAGACCTGGCCAGTGACTATAAATAGAGAGCGCAGCCGGATCGGGCCCTAAAGCCTATTGCAACTAACTAATCGGAATGTAGGCTTCCTAGCATAATAACAGCTGTGAATAAACCTATGTGCCTGGTGTCACAATTCATGTGCAAAACCCATCTGGATAGTCCTATAGCAGATTCCTAGTTCCCAGCAACCTCTCCCTTCTTCTGGGTGTTTGCTGGACAATGAGTATTTTATGTGGGTGTTCTAAGGTTAAACACGCTTCAGACAGGTAGTACTGGTAATTAATTAATTAATTTAATTAATGTCTTTTTAAGCAAATAGCCTTCACAACATACAAGATCTTTAGACATGAAAAGGGAAAAGCTACTGTCTAAATTATTATTATTATTTCTTGTTATTATATACCTTCTAGAGGGGGGCACTAATACACATTTAAATAACACGAGCCGTTCGGTTTATCATGCCACTCATCGTTAAACGTCCATTTTTGAAATTATTATTATTTTCCCCATTACTATAAAACCAAAAACGAATTGTGTGCAGAACAAAAAAAATATTGTCCGGCCGAGTGAAACTCAATGGAGCAAGGACGTTTAGAGAGAGTGTGACCTTAATCCGTCCTTCTGCCTAGGTATTACAATACCTCTGTAAAGAAAAACAAGAAGATTTTTTGGACACTGCTGCAAATACCGAAGCGTAAGTGACTGTCCCCTGCGGATCCTGCCCCAGTTGAAATCAGTGCCATAACTCCGAGAGCAGGGCCCGGTGGGTTTTAAGAACTATGTTTGTACATAGGCAAAGCTCCCAAGGGGAATTCAAGAGGAAGTTTGCTTGAGAAATATGAGGGCAAGGCTCAATTTTGCTTTTCGTGGACTTTGTAAATTCTAATTAAAAACTGCTTCACATAATGAAGGTCCTTCTGCACTGACATCAGGAACCCCGGGGTTTATAATTCGTGTGCAAAAGTTTAAACCTTTTTTTTTAACCACTAGACTCGGTCTAATTTAGACACTCCTCCTTTCCTTGAGCACCCCAAACTCCACTGCAGTCAGTGGCTACTGGCTATTTTCAGTTCATGGAAGTGCAAAAATATATTGTTGTTATAATAACTCCAAATCTCATATTCACTTTTGACTTTACACAAAGAAAGGCAGATTCCTGGAAAGAGAAGTTTTCCTTAATCTGCCGGAAATTTGCAAGAGATTTGTCCTAATGCCATTGACTGCTATGGGAAAAGGCTCAAGCCCCAGTTGTTTACGGTTATTTGTATGTAAGATATTTTTGATCCCATATTTGCTTTTACCAGTATATGTTAAAGTGTAACAAGGTGACGCTGCGGATTTCCCCCGAATCCTTGCATCGCTAAGAATCGGGCCAGTTTGTAGGCGATACCACTGCCAATAACCAGCTACGCCATTAATGCAAATGAACTTAATTCCAGATATTTCTTAAGGAAGCTGGTATTTCTAAAGATAAGCACTCATTCATACAAATATACATATATAGTATATGTAATGTGCATATACAGGCGTATATACGTACATTTATATAGAATACATACTCTATGCAAATTACATAAACATGTGTACATATCATGCGCGTATATATGTATATATGTGTGTATACATTATATATGTGTGTGTTTACATTGTATATATATATTTCACACACATGTTCTGAACCAAGCTTTTATGTAAGAAGCTACTTAGATTAATTGAAAAAGTCAGTATGGGAGAGTGTGTTCATGATTTTTAGGTTTTAGGGATCTCCCCCTATATTAAACCATGAGAATAGAGGGCGCGTATCTGGTTTCTTTCTATTTATTAAACGCATGTGAAATGGCTATGATTTGACCCCAGATCAAAAACCCTTCGAATATATTTGCCCTTTAAATGGGTGAAAGGAAAGACGTCCATTTCTTGCAGTGGTTTCTTTTCGTTTCAGACTGTCAGGGTAAGGAGCAAAGAACACAGTTTGATTCTTGTTTTCAATTTAACGTAATTACCAGAATATTTCAGCATTATTTCAATATTTCACTACCTTTTCAACTGTCTGTTTGAACACAACCATTAATGTAATATTTGCTGTAGAGGTGTGACAAAGAGTGCACAAGGCACAGGGCAAGATAACATTGTGCAGCGAGAGACAGAAATATTGTTCTACAACGGAACTTTCTGTCCAGAGAGAGTTTCTTCCTCTTGCTGGCAGGTAGCTAATTCAGTTTGTGTATTGTGTCCCCTACCCAGGTTTAAAAAGTTTCCACAGTAAGACATAAGTAAGGCTAAAACAATCGCATACAGACAAGAATTGAACGGCCAGGTAGGCGGGGTTGTGGCGTTATTTATTAAAAGATTTAGCGTTTAATATTACTTTCAAAATGTCTTTTATTTTACTCTATATTGTGAGGGCATTTCAGACAGCAACTTGGCTGTGAGATCTGCGGGACATTCTGGGCTATGTTTTTTACGCAGTGAAATCAACGAGGGAGTCTCAAAGCGAGGGCACAACGTGGCCTTTTCGTAGGATCTGACTGCGAGTAACCCTGGGCATTCCCACTGGAAGTTGTCCATTTCCCATCCGGCGCTCCCTCTGCCCCGCGAGTACTGATACAAGTGGCAAAAACTGCATTTTCCGAATCAGATCCTGACGTTAATGGTACAGCTCTCAGGGTGAACTCCTGGCCCTACTGAAGTCAAAAGGCAAAGCTCCCATTAATTTCAATAGGGCCAGGATTTCACCTTCACTGTCTACAAATGGAGCAAGATGGGGGTCCTTGTGTTTTCCTTATCCCTTCTGTTAGGCATGGATCTCCGCCTTGCATTCTTTGCACACCCCGCTGACTGCAAGGGGAGTTTGGGGCTGGCTACCACGGGACAGTGTCCCAACAGCTTTAATATTTCCCAGTGACCGGATGGAATATACTACTAACAAACTGGCAGTGAGATCAGTATAAATCCCTGGACAATAAGCACCTGGTCAGGTGAGTTGAAACAGCAGCACCCTGTGTGTTTAGCTTAGATAAGTATCAACTTCAGCCTGATACTTAGTGCTAATTAGTTAATTAGTTAAACTAATTAGTTAATATTTGTTCAGTGCTTTGCAACAGTAAAGAACTATATAAGGACTAAGTATAATTGTAATCACTTTGCCTTCACCCAGTAGAAAACTGAAGGCGGTTGAGATTTATTCCTGAGCTTTTCTTTCTCACTGATTTGAAATGCGATGGCTTCATTAAAGGTATCAGAACTGGGTACATATTTCTGGATACAGGGTACTTATTTATATTATAGAAGAGTTGCCAGACTATACTATACAGACAGGTTTGAAATAGAAAATGGACTCATAGATCTCAGGACATTGAAATACATCCCCATTTAAAACTGGTGCTATTGCTAATGCCAAACTGACCCCAACACTTCCTAAAACAGGAATTTTATGGAAGTGGAAGAGAAGAAACATTTACAGGAGAAATCTTGCTAGCCTGGCTTACTTCCTAGTGAAACAGCGAACAAATGATAGGGAATTTCCCTAAGCCTCTCTCTGAAAGTAATCACACACTGGGCTATCCCAAATGTAGTCTTCATTTAGTAACCCGAAGGGGAATTATTAGTGATGAGAAGGTTTTCTTGATATTGTACAAGACAGAAGGAGAGGAAGCAACAGCAGCAGCAGAAGAAGGCGACTATCTTACCGGTCCATTGTCCCTTCCAGGCGTGAGATTTGGTGGATTTCATCCATGGGAAAGGCAACTGAACTCTAGGTTCCTCTAAAACCCCAGTGACAGTCCCATCTGCAAAAGGAATAGCTTCCTGGTGGGGATGAGGAAGCTGAGGGTGATGAGGGTGGTGGTGGTGATGGTGATGAAGATGGGAGACCCCTGGATCCTCTGTAATGGGGGGTACCTCGTAGGGTGAAATGTCTGGCGGGCTGCCTTGTTCCAGCGCACCTAAAGCACTAGAGTAGGGTGTCTGCTGCTGTCTGCCCATGTACAGGCAGGCTGGGGGGTTCTGGTTATAATCCTGTGCCTGGGATCTCTGAAACGCACACGAATCCTTGTAGAGCTGGGTCGATGCATAATACTGTTCTTCAGTGTTCATGGCTAGAAGGGGACCTTAGCTAGTGAAACATCAGGTGCTCCCACTCCGGGCAGGTTGTACGTCTGCTTTGACAGGTTCGCTTCACCTGCGGGAGCAGATGATGAAACAGAGACGGGGCCGGCCGAGGGTTGCCTCCCCATAGGCACCACTTCTTCCCACGTGAGCCTGCCTCAGCTCCCCATTGGGCGGGGCGTTTCCCATAAGAAGAAGCCCTCGGTGGCTGGGGTGGGTGAGCTTCTTTCGCTTTCCTCGGAGGGCTGGAAGCGCCGGTTCTGCTGCAAGCATCTTCACAGTACTGACACGTAGCGCATCACACCGGGGCATGTGTCCTCCTGGGTGTGAGTGGGAATTAAACACCCCTGTTTGGGGGGAGGGGAGGTTTTTTAGGATCTATTACTCACATTGCGCAATGCATCGCTGCGGTTTCTGTACCTACGGTGTGTACAGAAAGACAGATGTAGGGGGCGGGGGCAGAGAGAGTCCGGGTGTGTATTATAGGTTTCAAGATAGTGCAGGTGGCTGTGCTTTCACTAAAGTTTGTCTAGGCTCAATCAACAAAAAGTGTCCAGGATTGTTGAATTTTAAACCTCTAACTTGGGAAACCCTATCTCCGTGTGTGAGTTAGATTAGGAAGGCCACTCGCTGCTTATCACATTGTCACTTACTTCGACGTGGGACTCAAGAATTCAAGTGATAACGAAAACGAATCCTTTCTCAAAGCACATTGACTAGCCTCTGGTTCATTGCCTTCTACAAACCGGGGAAGTCAGATCTCTGCGTTTTCAGGTGACTCTGTATATCTCTGTGTAACTGTTCCTGTCTACGCACACAGACACATCTATCAGCAAAACCACACAGATATCACATAAACACACACGGATATAGATATTCTCGCACACAATTAGATATGCGCAATTGATTAACACAACACACACAATATCACAGCCCTCTTCCCAAATATTGAGGAAAAATGTTGTCAGTAGGTAGGTAAATTTGCTTGAAAAGCTAGGTAGACATTCTGTGTCCCTTTCATGTTCACTCCTTATTGTCGTGTGTTGTTAATATTTCACAACCTCTTTGCAAGGGGTGAATCCTAACTTTTTTTTTTTTGATGCGGTGCTATTCAAATTGCAAAATGTGTTTGTGTATACTTGTGTGTATAGCTATATGGATGTGGTAGATCTATGTGAGAGTGTGGGCACACAGATGTGGATAGACAGAAGTAGGTGTGTGTATGTGTTGTAGACACAGGAGTGTGTACATGTGTATGTTCCTTAGGGAAAAAGACCATCTGTGAAGCAATCTTGTGGCAGACACAATGAAAAGAGGCAAAGATTTGCCTTCTCTGCAATCTTTCCCTGTCCTGGAGTCGCCGCTGAAGACCACAATGCTATCAATATAGCGACCGATAGCGAACGCATTGATTCCCGACAGGGTAGTTTGGGAGACTTCTCTGCAGCTTGGCTGAGACGTGTTGACCCTTGGAGATAATGTGCTCTAAGTTGGTGCTGGTTGACTTGGTGACGAGGCTATGAGGAGGCGGAGAGCTACCGAAGAGGACAAAGATCATTTCCCTACCTGCTCGTGTTCTCGCGGACACACACACACACACACACACACACACACACACCCCTTACCTTGCACTCCTCCTCTCGTGGTGCATTTCTGCAAAGCGGTCTCCATGCAAACCCCGCCTTGACTCCCTTGTTGTGGTTTGGTTCTAACACCAATTAAGGGGGGGGGCAAGGTGGGGAGCGCAAAGCTGAACATTCCATCCTGTCCCTATCTCCCGGCGGGCCCACGGCGAGCGGGGCAGAGCTGAGGGCCCTGAGATGAGAGACACATTCTGGGTCCATAGATCTGCCTTTTGGACGGGGGGCTAATAACTGCCCAGGGACCCGGCAAAGAGCGCGCCTGGGTTGAGAGAGTTATCAGCTGTTCTGTGCGTGGCAGACAACGGAAACCAATGCCACGGAGCCGAAAAGGGCTGAGTAGATTGCTCAAATGCAGGGTTCCCGGGGATCATAAAACCTCCGAGTCCATTACATTTAAAATGAGTTTCCGCTATGAATCCATTCGCGTCCCCCCCCCCTCCCTCCCCGCTTAAAAAGCACACTGCGCATTTGATTCAATATTGAGCCATTAAGCAATTGCTTTCCCAAGTCATTTAACAGCAGCTCTTATGGATAAATAAACAAAAAAGGCTGTAAACCAATTACAGTGCGGAGAGTGAAAAAAGGGATTTTATTAGCAGGAATTACTGCTAGACACGGCTGCTACTCGGCTCCTCTGCCCCTACCCGAGCCTCTCCCCCAGCAAGAAAGCCCAGGCGCTATTTTAGAGCGGAATGCAAGAAGCGAGCTGCAGGCTTTTAGTCTTCCACATCGAGTGACATTATGATTAGTCTCGAAAGAAACGTCTCCTCCGGTGGGTCTCTTCCTTGGCGGGTTTAGGTAGAAGCGGGATTGTCTGGTGTGAAAAGCCCAAGTTTCTGAACCACTTAATTTCGCACTTTTAGGGGCGGGGCCTGCCAACCCTTACCCAGGCGGGTACAACTTTAGTAAAGGGGAGCCGCTCTGTTGCAGTTCGTGGCAGGCTGCTCACCAACTGCGGGACCAGAGCCCTGGGGGGTCTGGCAGCTTTGGACTTGTAGTTCCCAGAATTGAGCTGGCGACACAAATTTCAGCAGAAACCCCCTTTGCTGAGCTCATGCTCTGGCGGCCAGCTCTCTCCCAGCAACAGGCCACAGTGTGCCACTGGCTTTTAAGCAGAGCTCCCCAGTGACACCAATGGCAAGGGCAGACTGGTGCCTCAAGTACAGACAAAGGTGGCTTCTCGCACGTAAACAAACTTCTGGGTCAGCTCCTACCTCCATCGTCGTTAATGGAGTTTTACCTTTGATGTCAGCGGGATGAGGATGGTCCCTTTGCGTGGTAAAGCTGCCACTCAAAGTCACTTCTAAACACACGCCCACCCCCTTCCCCAAATCCCAGTCCTTTTAGCCGGACACCCATCGCCGTGGTAGCTGCTCAGAATGACCGTTTCTGTGCAGCGCTGACAAACAGCCCTGACTGTGTGAAAAACCAATGATGGTTTCACTTGGGCTATTCTTCTGCCCCGAGCACAGCCACAGTGGCGTGCACAGAAAGAGAAGGCTGATAAGTCAAGTCAGGGCAATAAAAACCAAAGCAAATGGATTCATCGCCAGGTAGTACCATTAACCAACGGTGTCTTAATGCGATACTCCCCCTGTGACGAGCATTTCTAAGCAGAACAAACAACCTCCCTTAAAAGTAAATGAATTTCATATAATTTACAGCTAATTCTCCTTAATTCTGCTTTCACGAGCAGGCGATAAGGGAATGTTGCGCTGGTTAACAACAACCCGGCAAACTGAAGTTCAGGAAAAGGTCCCGGTTTTATTTCCAGCGGCAGTATCCTGGCCCTGTCTGACTCCGGTGGAAGTCCAGGGCAAAGCTCTCGCTGATTTCAAGCAGGATCACGTCGCTGATCCTAGCACGTTGGCAATCGCGATCATCCCTCTGTTCTTCCGAGTAGGAAAAGGGAGATGAGCTAGGTTTACAGGGTGACTGTAGATACCCTCCTGCCAGGGAAACTGCGACATTTTCTTACCTTCCCATGATCAGAGGGTGGGAGGTTCTAATAAGACCCGTGGCTCTGGAATTAAGCACATTTGAGGAGGAGCAGAACCTCCTCGGGCTCGGGACAAATCTTACAGAAACAGCTTTTCAGGTGAGGATCTGAATGCACGCTCCGGAGGCATATTGTACACTCATGCTGCATCCAGAACTCCCATTGAAATGTATGAGAAACCTAGATTGATGAGAAATAATGTAGAATGTTGACTAGCTTAGCAAAGATAAGGTTAAGGTGAGTTGATCATCTCCTACAAGTACCTAGGTAGGGGGAATGTATCTAATACTAGGGGACTCTTAATTTAGCAGCTAAAAGCAGAGCAAGATCCAGTGCCTGGAAGTTGAAGCCAGGGGGAAAAAAAATCAAACCGGAAATAAGTGGCACATTAGACCACTGGTACGGATTACTGAAGGATGTGGTAACTTCTCCCTCACTTGGAGTCTTTACACCAAGACTGGATGTCTTTCAAAAAGATATGATCTAGTGCAACTAGAAGTTATGGGCTTCACCTAAGACAGCGACCTTTCTGGCTACAAAATGTAGCTCTGAGCACTTCAGTAAAAGCCATACACAGTTTGGGCACATGTATGAGTTAAACACTCGCCAGGTTTGGCAGAAGAGTGGGTATGGAAACCTGACATTTAAATTATGTACTACCTTTGATCCTTGTGCATGGCTCCCATAAACATCAAATGGAGTGCCAGCACAGTCTGAGAGCAACACAGAGATCCAGGTTGTATATTACTGTGGCAAATAGGAGTACCGCTTTGAGGAACCATCACTTTCTATGTATCCTTACTCACATGACATTTGCTGTAAGGATCTCTTAGTAAGACACTTCTCTATTCCAAGACAAAACAAAACAAAAAAACCCCTAAATTAAAATTCAGTCAAGGTTAAGAGTATATATCAGTATCTTAAAGCTAAAAAAATTACATAATTATATAATTATCTCAAAATCAAGCTTTACAAACCCAGAATTTCAGAATTATAGGTATACTTAAAAATAATGCAAACATGTGACATCATGCAATAATCACGATTATAATTAAGGCATGTTTGTGGTGCCATATGGAATTAAACTGGAGGTGTCCCCCCCCCCACACACAATTGATTTCCCCCGCTTCATGGTGTCACTACAGGACAGAGCTAAGGGTGATTTTAGCAATATATTTCCTTAGCTTAACAGGCTTGATCTTTTTAAATTTAACCTTAATGTAATGGGGTGCTTAGCACTTTTGAAAATCAGGCCACATGCTTAGGGTTGGGATTTTAAAGGTAGAGACCTAACACAGGAGCACCATCTGTGAGTTTCAAAATGAATAAATAAATAAATAAAACCAAAGGCATATAAGCACCAAATCCTATTGAAATTTAATGGCACTTTTGAAAACCCAATCCTAGATGCTTGAATTTGGATTTAGGACCTTAATATGAGGCATTGGGTTTTGAAAATCTTGTCCATGTCCCCCACAGGTAACGTTCTGATATCTATTAGTTCAAGCTATCAATAAACTGACTCCTTGAAATGTAAACCGTTCTGAACACAATTGTTTTATTTCTAGAAAATGTAACGAAAGCAATTTTTGTCTTTCAATGCAAATTACATGTGATTTTTGTAAACCAGTTTGTTCCCTTTTAAGTTACAGATTTATTATTTACTATTTTTATTATTTCCTCTCACTTTTCTGACTACCATCATATAGGTGTAAAGTAGCAAGATTGGGGTTTTAATGATCCCTAGTTATAGTGAAGTGATTGGGTTGTTTTCTGTTCATTAATATTGTAGGGCTCGGTGAACTCTCCTTAAATATCTGGTGTTGTTACTGTTTACATTTTGGCAGGAAAAAAATGAAATATGACCAGAGCAGATTAAAAATAATCCCCTTCTCCTCTCCCATCTATGTTCAAACCAATGCAGGGAAATTGTGGTAGAGAGTCAAAGGCCAAGGAGTGGGAGGAGGAAAGGATGGCTGGGAAATGGAGCTTTTCCAGGAATTGATTTTTAAAACCCCCACACTGCTATATCTAGAAGAAATGTAACCTCTCACAAAGCTGGTTAATTATCAATAACCATGTGAAAACAAAGCTGTCTTACCCTCTTAGAGCTGTGATAAAAAAAACTAGAGCATGAAGCACTCCAGCTGCCTTAAAGTAATACTGGATCATCAACATTAGAGGAGTTTTCTGGTCTCCATCAACCTTCTATATACACCACACACTCTATTACTTTAATTTGGTCTTTCAGGTAGATTTAGATATAGGCCTAGATCCTGAGCTGGGTTTGGTGCAGTTTCTGTGTGCTAATTGGGTTTAAGATTGGTTGACAGTAGCCTAGGGATCATTGCCAGTTGGCACAGGGGCTGGGGCAGCAGCTGCAGGGTAGATAGCTTCCCCGTTTCTCCTGCACTGAGCATATCTCAAGACAGGAGAGAATTTGGCCCATATTGTTTCTACTTTCCTTGGTCTCTCCCTCTCAGTCCCTCCCCACCTCTCTCTATGCTGTTATCATTATTTAACCCCTAATTGCTGGTGGTAAGTATATTGAGACACACCAGGTAAATAATGTTGTATTGCATTGTAAGCAGAGATGAGTGGATATTACAAAACAGTTCTGTGACTTTTTATTGAACTCTTAAACAATTTCACTTTGCTGGGTTCACAAGCCTTTTTATGTTCTGTTCCCACAAATATCCTATCAAATGAAATGCCTTGCAAAAATGTTAATGAGAACTGCAGATTTTAAATAAAATCTGTAAATTGGGGATAATACTTTCACACGTCCCCTGTCGGCTGTATGTAGAGTGTAAGCTCTTCGGGGGAGACTGTCTCTTTAAATGTGTTTTTACACTGCTGAACACAATAGGGCCCTGCTCTTGGTCAAGGTCTTTAGGCACAACTGTAATACAGGTGTCCTGGTAGCATCCCCTATAACTGAGGTTGCCTGATACTTCCTATTATAAGACCCTGTTTTCAGTTGCTTATAACTTTTCTAAACTGAAATTTTCCATGCTGGGTGCCTGCCTGCTTTCTGGAAAAGCTTCAGCTAAAAGTTTTTGAGAACAAAAGCTAATAAAAATATTTGTTTTGCCCACTTTTTTAAATGCTCAGAACCATTTAATTGAGAAGCACTAGCTCATCCATGCTTTGGAGTGGGAACTTGAAATTTGGCGAGGATTCACCCTGGTGACAAGGAGGTGCCTTTTGATGCTCTGCAAAAAACTGTCCAAATTTGGCCAAGTTATGAGCCTCCGAAAAACTGCAGTTTGCACATGCTCTATAGAGTCTTGTTAAGAGCTCAGCTGCTAAATTCTCCAGTGTGCTTCCACACTGAGCATGCTCCAACCCAGCATTGCAGGTGATGAGCTGGACTTCCCTGCAATTGTATCTGAGAGCCACTGTGCTGCCAGACAGAGGAAATGAGAGCAAGGAGACTATCTGTCCTGTGCTCTTAATGCTTGTTCTGATGGGACTCAGGTAGTGTGGGAGAAGTTGCCTGATCTGAATGCACATGATGAGCCAGACCTGGGGGGATGATGGAGGGAGTAGAGAGAGACAATGAGTTTGTGGGGATGGGGGAAAAACTGAGATTGGTTGTTGGCTGACTGGATTGTGACTGGAACTGGCTGAGCAAGGAGCCAGGTGTGGAGAATCAATTGGGACAAGGAGTCTGAGTGGGAAGATGGGATTGGAAGCTGGAAGGGTTTGTAAGGAGAGAGTTGGAGCCTAGGTGGTGATGGTGATGAGTCAGAGTGGGACTAGAAGTTGCTGGGGCAGGGAGTGACTGAGACAGGGGGCTGACAAGTGGGTGAGACTCAAATTGGCTGGGCAAGGAGACGGGCTGGGATGAGGAGTTGGGTGGGGGAGCAAGGACTGGGACAGGCAGAAGGAGATAATGGCAGAAGTTGAGGGAACACGGAAGACGGGTCTGGGACTAGTACAGAACGCTCACCTTTAGAGCTCAGTATGTAACCCAAGATTCCTGAGTCTTACCATTCCACTGCTGTCAGCAAATGTCTGTGAAAGCCACAGCCAAAGTGTGTGTCTCATCCTCTGCTAGTGACTGCTCCACAGAGAGGATGAGAATCTGCTACCACTGTCAGTTAGTCCACTAGCTGAAATGGCAGCGGACAGGGCAGTGGATCTAAAGTTCCCTTCTAAGGAACCATGCGGGAGTACTTATGAATCCATATGGTTAAAGTTCTGGTTTTATTCAGTTTGCTTTTCAAAAACCTAGGAAATTACACACACACAAATATGTTAAAAGAACATGATTAAAGTTGTAAAATCAAGCTCTCAAAAGTTAGGAAATATCAGAATTAAGTTTGCTTGTGCAGCCTTAACTCAACCCCTTGCACATGTGCATTATGGTACAGTCTAATTAATTACATAATCATGAACTATTTTTTTCCACAGGACCCTTGCCTCATTTAGTGCACAGGATGGACAGCTACTATCTTGATGAGCATCATAGAAAAGTCCATGAGGAAATTAATAATACTGCTTTCAAACTAGGGTTTGAATGTGTTTCAATCTAATATTTTACAGTGCTGGGTTTCATTTGTCTATATTTATTTATGTATTACATTAATAATACTGAAATGCTGCCTACAATGACTCTAGTGTATGAGTACCAACCTCAAGGCAGACTGTTACAACCAGGGAACAAACCGCAAATTAGTTGTGAGTTCTATACTAAGATTTCACCAATCAATTATCAAGAGTAACCTCCTCAGGCACTATCACCACCTAAACATGGAGTCACAGACAGTCCCCTTGGGTACTCTGATGTATCTTGCCACCCAAGTGAGTATAACTTTGTGAGAGATGGTCCCTGACACATGGAATCACAGCAATGTTCAGGTTACCTCCAGTCCCAAAGGTTCAGTCACTTGCCCCATGTCACTTGCCCCTTAGATTCCACACCAAAGACAACACTTGTAACCAATCCTATAATAAACTATATGAAGATTTATTAAATAGGAAAAGGAAATTAGAGAGTTATTTATGAGGTTAAAGCAAGCAAATATAGACACACAAATTAGTTACAGCTTAGGTTTCAAATGGTAATATAGGTTTCTATAATCAGCAAGCTCTATTTGTCCTTTAGGACTAACCCAGGCTAAGCAGCTGGGGATCTCTTGCTTATGCCAAGAAATACCTTCCCCCTCTTCCCCCCCCTGAGTTCAAGCAACATAGAAAGAATCAGTTCCTTCTTGTTAGGGATATTATTCTTGTCCTGCTATGTGCTCTGAGCTGCAAGCTCAGCTGATGGCAGGAATACACTTGCATGACTCATCTTCACAGGGAGAAGTGCAGAACAACAAAAGTATTTTGTCTTCTTATTGACGGTACACAGAGAAATTCCAGTTGCAGTGTCCCACAATAGTCTGTCTTGGTATCAATGGACCTTTCCTTTTGGGATGGGGGTAATGCCTTCTGTTGAAGATCAGACCTTATAGATTCATAGATTCTAGGACTGGAAGGGACCTCGAGAGGTCATCGAGTCCAGTCCCCTGCCCGCATGGCAGGACCAAATACTGTCTAGACCATCCCTGATAGACATTTATCTAACCTACTCTTAAATATCTCCAGAGATGGAGATTCCACAACCTCCCTAGGCAATTTATTCCAGTGTTTAACCACCCTGACAGTTAGGAACTTTTTCCTAATGTCCAACCTAGAACTCCCTTGCTGCAGTTTAAGCCCATTGCTTCTTGTTCTATCCTCAGAGGCTAAGGTGAACAAGTTTTCTCCCTCCTCCTTATGACACCCTTTTAGATACCTGAAAACTGCTATCATGTCCCCTCTCAGTCTTCTCTTTTCCAAACTAAACAAACCCAATTCTTTCAGCCTTCCTTTATAGGTCATGTTCTCAAGACCTTTAATCATTCTTGTTGCTCTTCTCTGGACCCTTTCCAATTTCTCCACATCTTTCTTGAAATGCGGTGCCCAGAACTGGACACAATACTCCAGCTGAGGCCTAACCAGAGCAGAGTAGAGCGGAAGAATGACTTCTCGTGTCTTGCTCACAACACACCTGTTAATACATCCCAGAATCACGTTTGCTTTTTTTGCAACAGCATCACACTGTTGACTCATATTTAGCTTGTGGTCCACTATAACCCCTAGATCCCTTTCTGCCGTACTCCTTCCTAGACAGTCTCTTCCCATTTTGTATGTGTGAAACTGATTTTTTCTTCCTAAGTGGAGCACTTTGCATTTGTCTTTGTTAAACTTCATCCTGTTTAACTCAGACCATTTCTCCAATTTGTCCAGATCATTTTGAATTATGACCCTGTCCTCCAAAGCAGTTGCAATCCCTCCCAGTTTGGTATCATCCGCAAACTTAATAATCGTACTTTCTATACCAATATCTAAGTCGTTAATGAAGATATTGAACAGAGCTGGTCCCAAAACAGACCCCTGCGGAACCCCACTCGTTATGCCTTTCCAGCAGGATTGGGAACCATTAATAACAACTCTCTGAGTACGGTTATCCAGCCAGTTATGCACCCACCTTATAGTATCCCCATCTAAATTGTATTTGCCTAGTTTGTCGATAAGAATATCATGCGAGACCGTATCAAATGCCTTACTAAAGTCTAGGTATACCACATCCACAGCTTCTCCCTTATCCACAAGACTCGTTATCCTATCGAAGAAAGCTATCAGATTGGTTTGACATGATTTGTTCTTTACAAATCCATGCTGGCTGTTCCCTATCACCTTACCACCTTCCAAGTGTTTGCAGATGATTTCCTTAATTACTTGCTCCATTATCTTCCCTGGCACAGAAGTTAAACTAACTGGTCTGTAGTTTCCTGGGTTGTTTTTATTTCCCTTTTTATAGATGGGCACTATATTCGCCCTTTTCCAGTCTTCTGGAATCTCTCCCGTCTCCCATGATTTTCCAAAGATAATAGCTAGAGGCTCAGATACCTCCTCTATTAGCTCCTTGAGTATTCTAGGATGCATTTCATCAGGCCCTGGTGACTTGCAGGCATCTAACTTTTCTAAGTGATTTTTAACTTGTTCTTTTTTTATTTTATCTGCTAAACCTACCTCCTTCCCATTAGCATTCACTAGGTTAGGCATTCCTTCAGACTTCTCGGTGAAGACCCTTATTAAAGTCTCTCTCCTGTCTTGCTGATTTACAAAGTCACAAGGTTCCCAATACAACCGCTTAAATATGGCTTACAGATGTTATAAGTGAGATGAGTGCATGCAGCAACTCACACGCATGCAATAAAGTTTAAACACCAAACATTTTTTATAACTCTAATACCTAATGCACAGGTGAGCCAGACTGGTTCCAGCTATGTATCTGTCAGTGTTCAACTGAGACATGGGACCTTGGCATGAGCTGGCACCTGGTCTGCTTGTATCATAAATACATCTTAAAGAAGTGACCATCCCAAGTTTTACGTGCCTTTGCCATGAATTAAAAATACAATCCCATAACAAACCAAACAAAATCAACATCTTCTTATCCTTATGAAACCAGAATGCACTTTGCATACACACGCATTGGAGGTAGTTTATTAGCATGCCTAGCTGGTAGCTCTGACAACTCGCCATTCCCTTAAACACACACACCATTTTTACATGGTCTTGCATGATCGTTTGAACATACATTGACTGTCTAAACCTTGAGAATGATCTTGTGTATCTAAATGCCATTTAATGTATCAAATGACAAGGACAAAGGAATTGATTGAATATCCTGTTCAGAGTGTCTAGAAGGCTGAGAAATGCTGTTTCCTCAAAATTTTCAGTGAAACTCCACCCAGTAATCATTAACTAGGTCCAAGCTGTGGGAAATAACTGGAGGTTTTGAACAAGGCAGTCAAAGAACATTCAGTGCAATTCCGCAGACTGATTAGCTCTGTTTAGTCAAAAAGAGTCAGATGGGAAGAAGTCTTTTCTGACCTATTACAAATGTTTTACAATTTTGGACACACACTCCCTATTCTTAGAATCACACCTCTTGACTGCAAGAGGGTAGAATGGATAAGTGTTGTTTGGCGAAGGCTGCACACAAGATGCAATAATTGCTTGCAATGGATTATGCTTTGAGTAATAAGACAGGTAGCCAGGAAAATATGGAAAGACTGTGGAAATAAGAAATTCTTGTCTAGTCAGTTTCAATTCCTTTGAATTTATAAAAAACTCATTGTCCTTATGTGTAGATGCCTGACAAATAGAAATACCTGCTGGAACAGAAATAACATAATAGAGCTAAGTAATAGATAAACATTTGAGTGGCAGTGGTTATCTAGATAAGGGAATCTGCTATGCTCTACCCTGCTTTGAAATGGGAGTAGGTCAAAGCACACTAAGGAGCTTTCAGTGCATGGCAGCAGGGTCCACACGGACACACAGTGTTCAGCAGGCCAGCGTTGGGTAGAGTAACAGTGCAGCTTGCCCAGGCAAGCCCCTAGTTCAATGTCCTATCCACTAGACCAGGCTGCCTTTACCTCAATGAAAAATCAGGAAATCTCCAACTCAATAACTGAATAATATAAATATTAGCAGCTGAAATCAACCTCTTTAATGAAGTGAACCTCAAATGAAACCATCCTCTTTAGTGCTTAATTCATCTGTGCCCTGTCAGTTCATGTGATCAGCTAATTTATTGAGGAGCCAGGCACAAGTGCAAGACTGGGTAAGAAAGCAATTAGCGGTTTATTTCCTTTGCGCATTGACACAGACACCTGTGTACAAGGAAGTTCTGGCAGCGGCACCACGCTAAAAAGCTTTCACATAAAATTATATAGCCAGACAAACAACATAAAAAGCCAGATCGCCTGATAAACAAATAAAATCTCAGCAATTTGTATGAAATCACCCCACTTAGACTCCTGAAGCTTGAAACTGCTGTGTGTTGTTAGGATGCTCTGTGCATAAATTGTTATAAATTCAGGCATGTTTTTATTGTTTTAACAGCCTAGATGGGCCTAACTCTTTACCTTGGATGATGCATTAAATTTGTATAAAACTGGAACTTGCCTCTAGGGTGTTGTTTAATGTTGCAGGCACACAACCTTGTGTTGTGATCTCAGTAATTTTCACAAGCTAAGCGGGCCTTGGGTAGATCAGGAAGTTGATGCAGAAGTGCTATGGGTGATTCAGTAGGAGGCACTTCCTTCTTTAAGTCAGGAATAAGCCAATACCCAGCATGTTCTCCTGGCACGCTTTCCCAGGTCAGGTATAAAGCTAAGGTCATGACAATTCTTCGTCAAAAAAACATGGCATGTCACTTCTCATAAGAGATGAAGTATCAGCTCTAGTCGTCTGGGCCAAATAATGATTTGAGTAATTTCATTTCACCCGCTTAAATCCCTCCTGCAGGTTAAGCCGTGGCAGTATTGGAACAAATCCATGCCCAGCTAGGGCGCCACAGGTATCACTGTGACACATGCCATGGTTACGAGGAATTTCACAGTGACAGCAGCCAAGGAACTCTGAGGCTCCTGCTCACATGCACAGGCCACTCCCACTTGTGCTAAAGGAGGATCCCCGCAGTGCATGTGCAAACCCACTGTTTGCAGGCTCTGCCTTCTGTTACATTTGTGCGACCCCAGTGTCTCCAGGGGTGTTTTGCAAGCACAACTGAGGGTGGGATTTGGCCCCGCGACTGGAACTCAGGGTCAGATTCTCTCTTACATGGGCTATTCCCACTTTAGCTGAGTTGTGGAATTTCCTGGGCGTTCAGCTAACCACCCATGGAAGAAGCCAGGGTTTCACCACTTTAACCCTCAGAAAGCCTGTGACCTACGTGAAGCTCAAATATTCTGCTGGAAGACAGAAACAGAGAGCCTGTTAATAGAGAGCCTCTTAGTGTAGAGCTGGTGCTATGCCCAGGCCCCATAGGGCACTGAATTTCTAGGGCTGCCACCAGCCTCGCTGGACCCACATCTTCCAATATGAGCTGGGAGTGCACCATTGTAGCTCAGCACCTTCTCTCCACCAGCACAGTTTGGGGTGGGGTTGGGAGCTGACCCTTTAAGGACAGCAGCAGCCAGATGCTACCAGCTCGTAGAGACATCAGCGTGGCTCTGGATTGGCTTCTCTCAACTCCAGCACAGCATTTGAGCGACCTGCTCCTTTAAGATCATTCCTCCCACCCACAACCAGCAGCAGTGCCTGGGAACCACTTTACCAACAGAGCTCCCATAGGCTGGCCATCCCCCTGCCCCTCAAGCTTTCAGCAGGGGAGGCCTAGGAAGCCAAATGCAGCATCAATGTAGTGCTTTTAGCGTAGACTTGCCCTTAGCTGCTGGGCACTGCACAAGCAAGGAGGGTCTACTCCCTCCTCTCCACTCCACCTGTGAGAAGTGTATCAGCTCTTCTTGTCAAGCTGCCTGCAGTGACTCCAGGGCATGAGTACCAACCTCAGGGCAGACTGTGGAGAAGCAGGCCCCAAACCGGCTGTGAATTCTGTACTTAGATTTCACCAATTAGTTATCAAGTGTGAACTCCTCAGTCTCTAAACATGGAGTCACAGACAGTCCCCTTGGGCACTCTGATCTGTCTTGCCCCACAGGTAAACTTACCTTTGTTATCCCTTACCCCATGAATCACAGCAGTATTCAGGTTACTCCCAGTCCCAATGGACCAGTCACTTACTGCAGGTCAATTGCACTTTAGATCTCACACCAAAGACAACGTTTGTAGCCAGTCCTATAACAAACTACCTGAAGATTTATTAAATAGAAAAGGAAATTAGAGAGTCATTTATGAAGTTAAAGCAGGTGAACATACCCACATAAATGAGTTACAATCTTAAGTTTCACAAAGTAATAGAAGCTTCTGTAATCAGCAAGTTCTGTTTGTCCTTTAGGGCTAACCCCCACTAGGTGTGTGACTTATGTGGGACGCTCTTACTTATGCCTAGTAAAACCTTGGCCCCCAGAGTCCAAGCAGCATAGAGACACCATTTCTTCTTGTTAAGAGGTTTTATTCCCCTCCTCCCATGTGCTCTGAGCTGCAAACTCAGTTGATGGGAGAAATCCTCTTGCATCACTCATCTTTCGTGGGGTGGGGGAGGAGAGCAGAGAGACAAAGTCTTTTGTCCTCGTTAATGTTCCACACTAGTCTGTCTGGTGTTGATGGATCTTTCCTGCTGGGCAGGACGTAACACCTTCAGTTGCAGATTGGCACTTCACACAAGTCAATGTCTCTCTCCTGTCTGGTGATTTACATAGTGACATCTGTTTAAATATTACCCTACAATGTGGCATACTGATGTTATAAGTGAGATTAGTGCATGCAGCAACTCACAAGCATTCAGTACAGTCTAAACACCAAATACATTCTTATAAGTCTAATACCTAGTGTAACAACACTAGCATACAGGTGAGCCAGACTGATTCCAGCGATGCATTTGTCAGTGTTCAGTGAGGCCTGGGGACCTTGGCATGAGGGAGCACAGGGCCTGCCAGCGTCACATTGTTCTTCTCCCATTTTCACTACCTCAGACTACAGGCCCAGCTGTACTGCCTGTCCCCGAGTTAGCTTGGACATTAACAGTACTTTTTCTGAAAATGCCTTGTTTAAACCATACGTATCAGACAAGCTTGTACGTGTTCTTCCTCACTGCTACAAAGGTCACAACCTGATTCTCATATTGAGCCATGCTAAAAGCTTCCATGCTTTCTCTGGGCTCTTGCTGCCTTTGGTAAGAGCATGCTCATTGCGGTATTACATTCGTTTTTGGAATGGAAAGCTCAGACTTTTTAAGGCTTGCGTCATGGTTCTTTTTATCTCTTTCCACAATGAGGGCAAATATTTATAAACTATTTCAGCATCACTCTCCTCCACCACAATGAGTGAATGAGCTGACCCATGCATCACCACTGTGGGTAGGGTTTTCAAAAGCACTCAGCACCGGCTTAACTCTGCTCTAAACGAAATCAATGGCAAAACTCCCATTCACTTCAAGGGGAGCAGACCCAGGCCAACAATGAGTGCTTTTGACATTTGCCTGAGAATGTGGTTGACTTTTCTGAAATTCAGAAAATGGATAATGTTTTTGCGTTGATGTATTGAACGGGGACAAAAACATTCTTCTCCCATTTTTCAAATTTCATTTCAACTTCTGTGTTGTGTCCAGCTCTAGAATCTGGGGAAGGGCTCCTCCCACTTACGTCATTCTGCTTATCAGGCTGAAAGTTTTATGGAGGGCTGAACTTTGGCATTTTCTTTACCTCTTAGTCATGCAGCGACTTTTGACACCATATCATGTGATAATGGTAAAGAATCAGAGAAAGAGCTGATTTCTTCTAACACTGAACAAGGAACTTTCTTAAAATAGTATTTTCCCAAAAACTACATTGTCTCTCTGTGCTTCACTGTAGAGCTTCTATCTAGAATCTTGGCTAGCCCCCTTCTGCCAGACTTCCTACTACAGATTGAAAAATACAGTACATATATCATCACATGCTAGACAAAGGCTGGGAATCACTGATGTAAGTGAAAACATTACTGTTAAACTGTGGAAAAAGCATAATGAAATGGTAAGGAATACATTGTGTTAGGTGAGCTAAAAAATAGACTTGGAAAGCTTGCTAACGTTGCTGGCAATAACGTTCAAAGATTGCATGTTAAGCTCACAATAATGCGTATGCGTGCAATGAATAGCAATCGTTTTAGAAGATTATTTTCAATAAGGGATTGCCGTGTCTAGTTGTGTATCGACTTGAGTTTCATCCCCAGTTTCGTGCCTCGGACACCGAGAATGAAACAAAATTCATCGGATAAATAATTAATTAATACACTCAGTGCTTAGTCATGTGAGCGGTTCAACTGAAGTCGATGGAACTACTGAGGAGAGTGATACACAGTGTGAGTAAAGATTGCAGCATTTGACTCGACAGGAAAAAAGCCCAGTCAGATCTGACCCTCAGATTCCACTGATGCCATTTGTAAATCAAGACAAAGACATTCACAGTTACATTTAATAAAAGGTAAATAAAACAAAACCTTACTTGCCTTTTAGTTGAAAGAATACACCCGGACTGGCAAATACGCTATTAAGTGAACTGTATCGCCTGGGCACCAACTGATTTATTGTCCCTCAGTTTTCGTTTATAAAACTGACAAAGTCTTGGCTGATAAATACTGATATATGTTAAATTCAGCTGGCTCATGATAAAAGTTGCTTGCCAAGCGGCGACAGCTGGCCGCCTCAGCAAACACACCATGGAGCTACCTTCACCTCAGAGGAATGTTAATTGTTATTTGATATAATAAAGTATGTTTAAGGTCCAAAGGAAAAAAGCAAGAAGGTTAAACTCAATAAATACATAACACTACCAGGGCACAATGCCTATAACTTAATATTTGTTACCAAATACATGTAGGACTGATACCTTCTTCAACCTAGCTGGCCAGGCCAGTGATAATGGTTGTATAATAGAAGTCAGATAGCTCTCTCCTAACGATACTTCAACACTGACAGCAAACTGTTGTTACACTATCACTCAGCAGATTATGAAAGGAAAGATGGGCTTGCGGTGAAGGCATTAGGCGGGGACTCAGGTGATCTGGGTTGGGTTTCCAAATGGGCTAGAGGTTTCCCGTGAGCCCTTGGGCAACGTATCTTAATTTTTCTGTGCCTTGGTTCTGCCTATGTAAAATGTGATACTTCCTTCATCAGTTGTGCCTACTTAGGCCTTGGCTACACTTGCAGCTGTACAGCGCTGTGAGGTAAACCTGTCTTCGTACAGCTGAGTAGGGAAAGCGCTGCAGTCTGTCCACACTGACAGCTGCCCAGCGCCCTGTCGTGGCCACATTTGCAGCATTTGCTGCTCCATTGGGAGCGGTGCATTATGGGCAGCTATCCCACAGAGCACCTCTTCCCATTCTGGCGCCGTGGGTTGTGGGAAGGGGGTGTGGGAAGGGGCATTCTGGGTCCTGTCCCAACGCCCCGTGATGCATCGCTTCGCATCCCAGAAATCCCTTTGTTTCCATCCACCTTTGGCGCCATCTTTCAACGGTTTCTGTGCAGTGCGATCTGTCTGCGGGAAATGGAGTCCGAACAGCTGAGGCGTATGCTGACGAGTCTTGCCAGCACGTCACGTTTGGCTGTCGAACTATTCCGTAAGATCCAAAGTGACAGTGAGAGTGAGGAGTCCGACGATGCTATCGAGCCGCGTAACGCGTACGACACGAAATTGCTTGTGGCATTCATGGACATGCTCAGCACCGTGGAACGCCGCTTTTGGGCTCGGGAAACAAGCACTGAGTGGTGGGATCACATCGTCATGGAAGTCTGGGATGACGAGCAGTGGCTGCAGAACTTTCGGATGAGAAAAGCCACTTTAATGGGACTGTGTGAGGAGCTCACCCCTACCCTGCGGCGCAAGGACACAAGATTGAGAGCTGCCCTGCCAGTGGAGAAACGGGTGGCTATTGCAATCTGGAAGCTGGCAACTCCAGACAGCTACCGGTCGATCGCAAACCAGTTTGGAGTGGGAAAGTCGACCGTTGGAATCGTGTTGATGCAAGTTTGCAGGGCCATTAATCGCATCCTACTCAGAAGAACCGTGACTCTGGGTAACATGCAGGACATAGTGGATGGCTTTGCACAAATGGGGTTCCCTAACTGTGGAGGGGTGATAGATGGGACGCACATTCCTATTCTGGCACCATCCCACCTAGGATCTGAGTACGTTAAATCGGAAGGGGTATTTCTCTATGGTTCTCCAGGCGCTTGTGGATCACCGTGGGCGTTTCATTGACATTAACACAGGCTGGCCCGGAAAGGTACATGACGCACACATCTTTCAGAACACTTGGCTGTTCAGGAAGATGCAGGCCGGGACTTTTTTCCCAGAGCGGAAGATCATGGTAGGGGAAGTTGAAATGCCCATTGTGATCCTTGGAGATCCCGCTTACCCGTTAATGCCGTGGCTCATGAAACCCTACACAGGGAGCCTTGACAGCAGCAAGGAATGGTTCAATTACAGGCTGAGCCGTTGCCGAAGGACTGTGGAGTGTGTCTTTGGCCGTTTAAAGGCCCGCTGGCGATCTCTGTATGGGAAGCTGGAGTTGGCCGAAAACAGCATCCCCGCGGTTATATCCGCGTGCTGTACCCTCCATAATATTTGTGAAGGGAAGGGTGAAAGCTTCACTCAGGCATGGACCTCCGAGGTTCAACACCTGGAGGCTGAATTTGCACAGCCAGAGAGCAGGGCTATTACAGGGGCCCAGCGCTGGGCTGCAAGGATTAGGGATGCCTTGAGGGAGCAATTTGAGGCTGAAAACCAGCAGTGACATCTGGTGCCCTGCATGGGAGTGAAGTGCAGTAGTTCCAATCTTTAGGAATCAGTGTTTGCTAAGCAGACAAGCAGACTTGCAGTGCCTGTTTATTTCCTGGGCTAAGGAGTCTTTTACTTTATGCAATAATAAAGAATGTTTTCAAAGCCAAAAAATCCATTTATTGAAAAGAAACAAGGGGGTGGAGTGGGGAACAGTACAATCACAGATTCGCGTATGTCCTGTCTGGTGTGCTGTGCAGTGAGTGCTGCACTTCAGGATAGCTATACTGCATGGTGATGGGGGTTGAGTGCAGAGGGTAAGGATCGTGGTTTTCAGGGCTGGGTGGTGAAGATACTGGTGTTGGAGGCAGCTGGTGGCGTGAAGAACAAGGAAGTTGGGGAAAGTGGGTTGGAGGTGACAGTGGAGCACAACGGAAAGAGTTTTGGGACAAGGGCTGTGGGGACCGGGGGCGTTTGCGGTACTGCTCCTTCTGCATGGCTACGAGCTCCTGGATAGCGTCTGCTTGGCGCTCCAGGATGCTTATGAGCCGATCCGTGCTTTGCTGCCGGTGCTCCGTGCTTTGCCGCCGGTGTGCTGCGTTTTCCTGGCGGATCCTGCTTTCTCTCTCCCTCCAGTTCTGTGCTTTCTCATTCTCTTTAATAGATTTCCGCATCACTTCTTGCGGCATGTCTTCTTTGCTTTTTCGCGGTCTCTTCCTGAGTCTTTGCAGTCTCTGAGCAGGCGATAAGAGGGACGGCTGAGGTCTCAAGGTTGATGCAGCTGTATAGGCAAAATGCAAAATTTAACAGAGGCAGCATTGTTTATACCAGACAGAGTAATGATATCCCCTGCACTTAAGGAGTAGAAAACACACAGGGTGTGTTACATAATAGCATAATTTTCCCGTCCGAAACAGAGCACACATATCCCACGGGAGCCTCAAAATGGTGAGTAAGGGGGACTGATTGTTTCAGGGCTGCACTGTCCTCTGGGTTTCTGTGCCTTGGGGAGAGCCAACAGCTTCAGGGGGCACCTACACTGAACACTGTCCCAACATTTTCCACAGGAGTTCGTCCTGGACGATATCTCGCTGCTGAGGGTGACCTGGGAAGCAAGGGAGGGTCTTCTACTGCAATGCGGCTTCCACCCTGGCCCATATGCAGCTTGCCTGTGTGCAGCAATGGTCCCCCCGCCCCTCACGGCACAGTGGCGTGGACACGTTAGCCTGGCTGGGACAAGGACCACGGTGGCTCTCCCGATAAACCTGCGCAAGCGCATTGCACATGTTCTGGATGAGACATTCGAGGAGATTACCGAGGCCGATTACCGTGATTTGATAAACCACATCAATGCACTATTCCGCATCTAGGCATGCACGCCTAATCCTCCTCTCCCAAAGAGCCCGCACCAAAAAAATTCCTTCCTGGAAAAAAAAAACGCTTACCGGGAACCTGCTCTTCTGTTTGTCCTCCACCAAGTACCGACCGCTGCGACTGACTACCTTCCTCCTGGCTCAAGAAGAGCTCCTGGCTGCATGCCTCCAGGGATTCCGTGGTGTCTCCATCCTGCCCACCACCATCACTCCCGTTTTCCTCCTCCTCCTCCCCACCCCCGGGCTCTGAAGTGTACATGGTGGTGCTCGGAGTGGAGGTGGGGTTAACCCCAAGTATCGCATCCAGCTCTTTGTAGAATCGGCAGGTCGTGGGGGGAGCACCCGAGCGGCCGTTTGTGTCGCGGGCTTTGCGGTAGGCACTCCGCAGCTCCTTCACTTTAATCTTGCACTGCAGGGCGTCCCGGTCATGGCCCCTTTCCATCATGTCCTTTGATACCTTCCCGAAGGTATCGTAATTCCTACGGCTGGAGCGCAGCTGGGACTGTACAGCTTCCTCCCCCTAAACACTGATGAGGTCCAGCAACTCGCCATTGCTCCATGCTGGGGCTCGCTTGGAGCATGGAGGCATGGTCACGTAGAAAGATTCGCTAATAGCACTCCACGCCACGCCTGGCTGAGCAAACAGGAAGGGGATTTTTAAAATTCCCGGGGAATGTAAAGGGTGGGTCACATGGTTGGTTACCTGAGGCCAGGGCAGTAGAGTTTGAACTGATGACCAGAGTGGCTAGAACAGGCATTGTGGGATACTGCCGAATACTTCTGGAGGCCAGTCACAGCGCCAGAGCCGGCTTTAGAAAGAATGGGGCCCGATTCCTGGGGGCGGGGCTTGCCGCAAGCCCCGCCCCCAGGAATCGAGCCGTGCTCTGGCCGGGGTCGCCGGGCTTGGGTCCGGCCCGGAGCCGCTCGGTGGCCGGAGCCGAGCCGGAGCCGCGGGGGCCGGGCCAGAGCCGAGCCGGAGCCGCAGGGGCCGGGCCAGAGCCGAGCCGGAGCCGAGCCGCGCCGCGGGGGCCAGGCCAGAGCCGAGCCGCGCCGCGGGGGCCGGACCCAAGCTGAGGGGGCCGGGTCGGACCCGAGCCGCGCCGCGGGGGCCGGGCTGGAGCTGAGCCGGGCCGGAGCCACTGGGGCCGGCACGCTCGGCCGGAACCGGGACTGGACTGGGCCGTGCCTCCCCAGAGCCCTTCTCGCGCCCCCCGCCACCCCAGCTTACCTGGTGCTGCCTGCCCGCCCCTGCTTCTTTTCAGACTTCCCGCGAACCTCTGATTCGCGGGAAGCAGGGGCGGGGGAGGAGCAGGAGGCGGAGCGTTCAGGGGAGGGGAGGAGGGGGAAGTGAGCTGGGGGCGGGGTGGAGAGCTGTGGCGCAGGGCCCTCTTAGCGCAGGGCCCAATTCAGCCGAATCGGCCGAATCGACCTAAAGCCGGCCCTGCACAGCGCATTGGGCGGCCACACTGGTGCCGCAGCGCTGCAGTGGCAGCGCAATACACGTTATTCCTCTCGGGGACATGGAGTACATGCAGCGCTGCAACCACGGAGATACAGCGCTGCAAATGCCTTGACAGTGTGGACGGGGAGTGAGTTACAGTGCTGGGGGCGGCTTTACAGTGCTGTAACTCGCAAGTGTAGCCAAGGCCTTAGAGTATAGGATCTTTGGGGCAGGGACAGTCTCTTAATATATGTTTGTACAGCACCTGGCACATTGAGGTCCTGATCTTGCTTGTGGCCTCTATTGTAACACAGATAAATAAATAAATAAACAAACAACAAAAAAGAAACACTCTAACCTGATTACATCACAAAAGAGAGATCATATTCTGATCTCGTCACTTGAGTTGAGTACTCCTTTATCTCACATGTAGTTCCACTGGATTCAGAATCTGGCTCTAGATTTGCTTCCATTATTGCTGTACTGTATTTCAGCATGACTGTTCCAGGAAATGCCCTTCTGCTAGCTTGCTCTGAATGCCACATAGTTCGCACACACAGTGAGCGTTAGCACTGAGGAAATACCACATCATTCTTATGTAACTGTACAGCCACATATGTAGAGCCCTGCGCGGATACAAAGTTTGTACCTGCATCTGATCCGTGATCTGCAAAAATGATTCGCAGACATCTGTGGATTTGCAGGGCTCTACACATATGCTATTCGTGAGCTGTGGGAAATCTCTATTTGAACAATGATTTGAATGGTTTGGACTAAATTTAAATAACTAGGCAGCAATGAAAATGTTCTACCCTGGAGCATTCTGGTGAGATTTTTCTATATTTATTTATGCACAAATTCTCCCCTTTTCTCCTTCTCTGAGGAGCTGTAGGGACTGAAAGGCAGTGGGAATGGTGTTCCACTCTGCAATGGCAAGGGGAGGCAGTTTGTGCAGAAGCAAAGCTAGACATTTAGAGCCAAATGCTGATCCCGCTATATGCTGGGTAGTGAGTGTTTGCAATATGCCAACTCCAGAGCAAATATGAGGGCCCTACTCTGGTCCTTAGCAGCCATGGAGCTGGATGGGTGTGGTGAAGAGTGTACTCTGCCTTGTGTAAAAAAGTGGCAGAGTTCACTCTCTGGAGCTCCAGGAATAATTCTTAGGGTGTGTCTACACTTAAACCACTTTAGCTGAGCTGCTGTAGCCCTACCTATGCCCTAAGTGTAGACCCTACCTATGCTGAGGGGAGGTAATCCACCTACGCTGATGGGGTAGGGAATCCACCTCCTTGAGAGGCAGTAGCTAGATCAACAGAAGAATTATTTGGTCAACCTAACGCTGTCTGCATTGAAGGTTAGGTCAGCATACTACATCTCTCAGAGATGTGGATTTTTCACTCCCTGAGAGAAGTACCTATAAGATATACCTATCTCATAGAACTGGAAGGGACCCCAAAAGGTCATCAAGTCCAGCCCCCTGCCTTCACTAGCAAGACCAAGTGTTGATTTTGCCTCAGATCCCTAGGTAGTCCCCTCAAGGATTGAACTCACAACCCTGGGTTTAATAGGCCAATGTTCAAACCACTGAGCTATCCATCCCCCCATATACAGAACATAAGAATGGCCCTACTGGGTCAGATCAAAGGTCCATCTAGCCCAGTATCCCCGTCTTCTGACAGTGGCCAGTGCCAGGTGCCCCAGAGGGAATGAACAGAACAGGTAATAATCAAGTGATCCATCCCGTCGCTCATTCCCAGCTTCTGGCAAACAGAGGCTAGGGCAGGGATCGGCAACCTTTGGCACGCGGCCCATCAGGGAAATCCGCTGGCTGGCCGGGATGGTTTGTTTACCTGCAGCATTTGCAGGTACGGCCGATCGCAGCTCCCATGGGCCGTGGTTCGCCGTTCCGGGCCAATGGGGCTGCAGGCAGGGGTGAAAGTAAGGAGGTACGGGCCGGTACGGCGTACTGGTGAAAAGTGGCCACCGGTACCGGCCCATATAGCTGACTTTAAAGCGCTGCTGCGGCAAAGGACCCTGCTCATCATTGCCCCTTTTGCCCCCCCCTCAGGCTGCCAACAGGGGAGGGGGGGGACAAAAGGAGCAGCTGCCCCAGGACTGGTGATTTAAAAGGGCTTGGGGCTCAGGCGGTCGCTGCTGCAGTAGCAGCAGCGGCTGCTGGAGCCTCGGGCCCTTTAAATCGCTGCTGGAGCCCTGGGTGGCTCAGGTCAGGCAGCGCGGATGGGCTGGCTGGGGGGATGCTGACCCCCAGCCCCGCCCCTTCTGCCCAAAGACCTGCCCCTTCCGGGGGGGGAGGGGGCAGGGTCGGCCCCTGTACCAGTAAGAGTTCAATTTTACTTTCACCCCTGGCTGTGGGAAGCGGCGTGGGCCGAGGGACGTGCTGGCCGCCGCTTCCTGAAGCCTCCATTGGCCTGGAACGGCAAACTGTGGCCAGTGGGAGCTGCAATTGGCTGAACCTGCGGACGTTGCAGGCAAACAAACCGTCCCAGCCCGCCAGCAGATTTCCCTGATGGGCCGTGTGCCAAAGGTTGCCGATCCCTGGGCTAGGGACACCATACAGAGGCTAGGGACACCATGCTGATGTAAGTTCCCAGTGTAGACTTGTCTTTACAGTGTCAGCCAGAATTCCTCCAGCAGCTCCCACTGCAGAAAGTCTCGCTCTGCACCTTCATGGGGCTATGCCTTGAAGGTGTAACACAGCCCTCAGTATTGGCTGTGTTAAAGCTTCTGTAATTAACTTATTTTGCCTTTCCCTTAGTTTTAGAGGCAAAAGATATAACTGTCTCCTTAATGAAAAAAAAACAATCTCCTTTAATTTTTCTCTTTTTTCTTTTTGCAGATTGTTTCTCTTATTTAAGAGTGACACATTTAGGCCACAATGCCGCAAAGATTTATGTATGCTCTTAGCTCTATGCATGCATCCTAGTCTTTGCAGTATTGTGGCCTTAATCTCTATTTTAGAAAATTCATGCATGTCTTTAAATTCCACAAATACATTGAGGCATGATTTGAGATGTTAGCTATATCTAGGCCCCGTCTACATCTAAATAGTACATTGAGCTAGCTACATTGCTCAGGACTGGGAAAAAATTTGCACCCTGTGAGATGTAGTTAGGTCTAGCCACCAACTCTCAAAGAGATTAGAGTGACCAGATGTCCTGATTTTATAGGGACAGTCCTGATTTTGGGGTCTTTTTCTTATATAGGCTCCTATTACCCATCACCCCCTGTCCTGATTTTTCACACTTGCTGTCTGGTCACCCTAAAAGAGGTAGATTACCTACATTAATGGAAAAAACTCAGTTAATATAGGAAGTTTCTACACTACAGCAGTACAGACATACCCCTAGTGTAGAAATTGTTCAGAGGAATGAGATATCAGAGGAAAGTCAATTCTCAAATATGTTTTATGAGCCAAAGAAATGAAAGAAGAGTCTCTTCCATCTAGATTGGCTGTTCTCCTAATATCCACTAAGTAAAGAGCCTTCATTTGGTTTTTATTGGATTTTGCTATAGTTAAAATGTGATGGTTTCACTATCTTCCCTAAATCAAAACAGATGTAGGAATTTCCACAGAGCACTGAGGAAGTTACAGAAAGCTTTAAGGTAGATGTTCATGCATCACAGATGGCTCTGATGGCATTTCCATTTATTTCACCAGCTGTGTCCATGAAATAAGTCAAGCACATGAATGGTTGACCAGATTTTGCTCTGAGTTATTCTGATGTACATCTAAAGTAACTCTACTGAAGTTGATAGAATTGTTCTGGATTTGCATGATCAGAGTAAGATTTGGCCCTTAGTATATAGTCCAGTAATAATGGAGGTCTTGATATAGTCATTTCATAGAATTGCAGTTCAGTTTTGCTTTGAATGTATTACTCTAGTTATAACTAGTTGATTTTATTTGATTTACTTTATTTAAGTTCTTTAGGTGATTTGTAGTTTTTTTTCAGAATTCATGTGTCTGTACCTAGAAGTGCTCCAGATAACTTTATAAGTTGTCATATTTACTCTGTATTTATATAAGAGTTTTATGTGTACTTTTCATAGACATTACTTTACTGGAATCTATTTGCCTGATGTACACAGAATTATAAGATGTTCCATATGTGAGTCTAAAGTTGTAGAAACTGTGTGTTATATTATAAAGTATTAACTGAGAAATAATGTTTCATCATGTAATTAAGTAATGCGTCAATGCATATGCACTGGGGGCCAGAGTTAAAGTCATTCCTGACTTCTGAGAGTTCGAAGTTTAAGGTTCTCTTAACATAGCCTTTATGGGGAAATTTCATAGGTGGTGGGTTTTTTATTTTTGTTTTTCAAAAAGCCAGGAAAAAAATTAATTCCATAATGTGGAATTACAATTTTTGCTCAACAACATCAGAACGACTTGTCCCATGCACCCAATGAGGGAATCCCGCTCATGAGAATCTTAGGAACTGTGCAGCTTTTACCTTCTGAGATACACATTGAATGAGGCAAGGGCTCCAAGTCACGTTAGGAATTCTGGGCCCTTGCCCCATTTACTGCACACCCACTGGCCTCAGCCCTTCAAAGACTTGTGCACAGGCTTAATTCTATGCACTGGGAGCAGCCCCATTGTCTCACCTCACAGTGCATAAGGTTAAGCACAGACTTAAGTCTTTGCTGGATCAAGGCTGTACATAGGTTTAAATTGGAGCCACCAGATGTTCATCACTTTTGAAAATGAGGCCACTTTTTAAAGTGCTTAAATATGGATTTAGGAGCCTAATTTTAGGAATATGTTTTTGAATCTGGGCCTTAGTCTCCAGGGCGTGCTTAAATGGGCAACCTTACTCCTCTCTCAACACAATTTCTGCAAATAATTCCTAGCTTTATTGGAAAGAGAAAAGATAGACCAAACAAATGCAATAATATGGAATGACTTGTCTGGATACTACTGGCACATTCGATCACATGTGCCTTACAGAAACTCCAAATACTGATGAGTACACAGGTAGATAATAATAATACCTGGCTCTTATATGGTGCTTTTCATCAGTAGACCTCAAAGCACTTTACAAAGGGAGGCCAGTATCATTTCTCCTAGTTGGGGAAAGATGGGGAAAGCGAGGCACATGGTGGTGAAATGACTTGTTCAAGGTCACCCAGCAGGCCAGTGGCAGAAACAATAAATGGAACCCACATTTCCTGAGTCCCAGTCCCGTGCTTTATCCACTAGGATGTACTGCCTGCTCTATATAGCTAGCGTAGACTCATGAGGTAAATCTGGTTCCAATAGTGTGTTTATCCATCGGGTCATTTCTTTCCAGCATCGATACACGTACCGGCAAGTCTACTACCTGTTATAACAAATGCTTACAGTACTAGTATAATCTATTGGTAAAAAAGTGGAAATGATCTTGATTCTTGCTCATTTGCATGTTCTCAGTCAAGTCTGTGACATAAGAACATAACCAGTGTTAGAACTACTGTTTTAATTATTTCAATAGAAGATTTTTGTTATATGTTGGGTTTCTTATTTAGGCTGCATTTTGGCTAAATGTATTGCTTGGCTTTAAAGCTAGATACCAAAGCATACAAAACACTAGAAAAGACTAAGAGTTTGACTGTACCAAGCATTAACCTAAAACTCCAACCACCTACTGTTGTTTGTCTGCTTGTGAGAGTATTCTAATTCCAATCTGCTTCTGATCCATGCTCGCATTAGGGGTAATACTCTTGAAAGAAGCTGCAAAGTACCAGGAGATTCTGTGGACATCCTGCTTGCAAAATATGGTAATTTATATCTGTCTATTTATCTCAGGTACTAATATGGTGCCCATAAAATCATGGAAATATAGGTCTGGAAGGGACCTCGAGAAGTCATCAAGTCCAACCCACTACACTAAGGCAGGACCAAGTAAATCTATCCCATCCCTGATAGGTGTTTGTCAAACCTGTTCTTAAAAGCCTCCAATGACGGAGATTCCATAACCTCCCTTGAAAGCCTATTCCAGAGCTTCACTACCCTTAGAAACAACGAGGAGTCTGGTGGCACCTTAAAGACTAACTGATTTTTGTGGGTAAAAAAACAAACAAACAAACAAAAAAAAAAACCACACTTCTTCAGATGCATGGAGTGAAAATTACAGATACAGGCATAGATATATTGGCACATGAAGAGAAGGGAGTTACCTTATAAGTGGAGAACCAGTGCTGACAAAAATTCAGTCAGGGTAGATATGGTCCACTCCCAATTGATGAGGAGGTGTCAGTGCCAAGAGAGGGAAAATTGCTTTTGTAGTAAGTCAGCCACTCCCAGTCCTTATTCAAGCCCAAAATTGATGGTGTTAAGTCTGCAAATGAATTGTAACACTGCAGTTTCTCTTTGAAGTCTGTTTTTGAAATTTTTGTTGTTGAAGGATGGCTACTTTAAAATCTGTTATTGAATGTCCAGGGAGATTGAAGTGTTCTCCTACTGGCTTTTGTATGTCACCATTCCTAATGTCTGATTTGTGTCCATTTATTCTTTTATGTAAGACTGTCCAGTTTGGCCAATGTACATGGCAGATGGGCATTGCTGGCACATGATGGCATATATCACATTAGTAGATGTGCAGGTGAATGAGGCCCTGATGGTGTGGCTGGTGTGGTTGGCTCCTATGATGGTGATGCTAGAGTAGATATGGGGACAGAGTAGGCAATGGGGTTTGTTACAGGGATTGGTTCCTGGGTTAGTGTTTCTGTGGTGTGGTGTGTAGTTGCTGGTGAGTATTTGCTTCAGGTTGGGGGGCTGTCTGTAAGCGAGGACTGGGCTGCCTCCCAAGGTCTGTAAGAGTGAGGGATCATTTTTCTGGATAGGTTGTAGATCGCTGATGATGTGCTGGAGAGGTTTTAGCTGGGAGCTGTACATGATGGCCAGTGGTGTTCTGTTATTTTCCTTGTTGGGCCTGTCCTGTAGTAGGTGACTTCTGGGTACTCCTTTCACTCTGTTTCCTCACTTCCCCAGGTGGGTATTGTAGTTTTAAGAATGCTTGATAAAGATCTTGT
>NW_020664492.1:4759540-4770149 GCF_002925995.2 Terrapene triunguis | reverse complement strand
AGGTTTAACAAGCTTCATCTTCTAGCTACTGCCGCTGAATAGCTAAGGGAAAATCAAATATATTGATTCCTTCTGCTTAAAATAGCACCTGTAAGTAGCTGTTTGAAATAAGCCTGTTGCTTAAAAGGTTACAGCTGGTGCAATTTTAGCATGACAAGGTACAGGCTTCTGTGCCAGGGCCACCCGGGGGGTGGAGGGGGGCAAGTGGGGCAATTTGCCCCAGGCCCCACAGGGGCCCCCATGAGAATATAGTATTTTATGGTATTGCAACTTTTTTTTTTATGGAAGGGGCCCCTGAAATTGCTTTGCCCCAAGCCCCCTGAATCCTCTGGGCGGCCCTGTTCTGTGCTTTTGAATGTTCAAATCTTCTTACAAAATAGTCTCTTGCTCTGGTATTTCTCTTAACCCCTTTTCTCTGTTGGGATAGCTACTGTGTATTACTGATTAATATTAATTACTGTTATTTATATTGCAGTAGTGCCTAGGGGCCCCAATCGTAGACCAAGGCCTCATTGTGCGAGGCTCATAGCTCTGTAGCAATCTCCATGGGGTAGCATTGACTTCAGCATTACTCAAGGGTTCTTTTCTTCTCATGAACCCCTTCCTCTCCCAGATGTCCTCAGATATCATAGGGCTCTACTCAGAACACGTTTGCTTCTGCAGCTGGATAAGCCATAAAAGCTCTGTAAGCTCCTGGGCTCTTCAGCTGCAGAGGTGGCTTCCTATATTCTCCATTAGCAACTGAATAACATCAGATATGGGCCTTATGAGGCCACCTAAGCTTACTTCTTGCAGTGGTAGAGTTTGTGACTTCTCCACACCTGAGTGCCCTATGTGGCAATTAAGTTCTAGGGAATAGTGCTGTGGGTTGTTCTCAACCTACTCAGTGCATCTGTTGACATTTTAATGGTGTGGGTTCATCCTTGGCTGACTGCTGTTCCCTAAATGGGAGTTACCCACCACTTATCAGAAGTAGAGGGGTCACTTACTGCTGCAGCCAATCAAGAACAAGAGCCCCACCAACTGCCCAGATGAGCAATTAGGGGCAACTAGCCAGTAGCCAGTGGCGGAAGAGGCCTCCCCTCAATAACAATGATACTTTTAATTTAATCCTCCGGCAGCCCTTGGGCTGTAGTGACTTCTGTGACCTTCTTAGAGAGGAGGTCCTCCCCATCCCATCCCTAAAGCTCTTCTTGTACTCCCAGCTGCAGAGCTGGTGCTTTGTAGGTGGTTGGAATTTCCTGTCAAAACCTTCTCAGTGGAAAATTAGGTTTAGGGAAAAAATGAATATTCCCCCTCTTCCCTCCCCCCCAAAGATTTTTTGTTGGAAAACTGCAAACCCCAAACCCCAAATTTTTGACTGAAGTGAAAACCTAAATGTTTTGGGGTTTTTAACAAAAAGTCAACATTTGGGGGGCAGGGAGGGGGGACTCCTTCCCCAATGTTATGACCAGCTGATTCTATGAGGCCCAGTGACAGACTAGGACACCACTGGGCTAGGTGCTGTACAAAGGCAGAACTAAAAGAAGGTCTCTGCCCCAAAGCACTTACAATCTAGTGTAGGACAAGAGACAAAAGATGGATACAGCCAGAAGAGGGCACCAGAAAACAATGAGACATTTTTATTTTCTGTTGAAAAGTTTTATAATTCTCATGCAGTTTTAGAACCCCATTTTCAACTGAAGGGCCTTGACTGCATCCCCCAAACTGGTTCTTTTAATTATAGCACCGCCAAATTGTTCACACACAAATTGACATTTGCACAGGCCAGGGTAACAACATGTGCCTAGGAAACAACTGGCAAGCACACTTACCCAGTCTTTATAGGCAGAGAAGTGGGAAGGAGGTTTGGATGCTAGGGAAGTGTGTTCAAGGTTTGAATCTGACATTTAGATGCCAACATTTGGATTGTGTAGATTTGCTGATGAAAGATACCATTCATTCTCACCTAAGCAGGTGTCAAGCCATGCAGGCTGACCCACAGTCCACTGTAGGTCCAAAAACCAGCTAGTGACAGGGTTTTTTGACTTCAATCTGTCCCTGAAGAGACGTAATCTGTTCTGTCCTAGCCAGAATGTTGTTTGTTTATTTATGAGTGGAAATGGGCTAAATTAGGGGCAGATTGTGTCTGTCCTGCATGTGCCGCAAGGGAGCAGAGAAGCTATGAGACGTCTCCTTACTCCCTTAAGCCAGTGCACCATACTACCACTGCCAGTGCATGAGAGGTAGCAGGCTCCTCAGAGCGACTACACCCTCATGCAGGTGAGCAGGAAGGGATGTGAGGGGCTGGTGAATAGCGAGAGCCTTGACTCCATCACACAGTGCACCTGGCGGCGCAGCTACACTGGTGCATCCGGAAGTGGGTACTGCACTGGGTATGGACAATGCCAAGAGTTATTGTTCTAAGGGAAAGTACCTACACAATGCTTCCAACTGCTTCCAAAACTTCAGCGAGTGTCTGATGGAAAACCTGATGATTGCAGGAACAAGGAATTCATTTAAAGGGCCGGATTGTCGTAGGCTTACTTGCAATGAGCAGCACCTTACACCACAAAAAGCCCTTTCACTGTGTAAGTATATCACGGTTTGACCCACAATGAGATAAACTGGACTTTAGACTACGGCTTACATCTCTGGAGGTGTGGCCCGAGGAACCAACCCATTTTGTTCACTGTGCAAAGACTCATTAAATATGCGTATGGAAAAGCAACAGCTAGCGGAAAGGTGCAATTTGCACAAGTTTAAGAGCGGTAATTGAACTGTGATGCTGCAGATGTGGTTGGAAGACATACGCCTTTTCTCCATTCTCAGCTTCACACTTGAATTTTAGGACATCCCATCTCAGAAGGAAGGTAAAATTTGGGCTTTATTCTGCCATTGATGTGCCGGCATAACTCCCATTGCCAGAAACTAGCGTCATGGATCTGTGCAGGTAGCAGGGTAGACTCCAAAAGGCACACAGGAAATTTATTCATGTCACAATTTCATTCTTTTAGCGTTTGTTTATTTGAGTTTGTCACCAGGGACGGAAGGATACATTTCTGCCAACTGCTTATAGTGCCTTGCACTGTGGTCTTATCAAGTGTTACATGCTTAACAAGGTTGGGTCTGACAATTACTTGGATGGATGCCCTCTAATGAAAACATATTTGATGAAGGAAATGGTGCTGATGAGTTTTCCTTCTGAGTAATGACAGGACCAAAGCTCTGCCAGCATTCTGTGTTGCTTCAGGTGACATCTTTTGTATGAGAAACAAACACTCATTATGGCTACTAAAATTCCATTGCATAAGAAGAAATGTTACAGAGGAGAAAAACGAACACTGCTGTCCTGAGGAGGGCTGGATTAGGCATAGACACTATCCACTCATGCCTAAGGCCCTGCTTCTGGATTCAGGGAATTAAACCAGTATCTGAGCTTTTCTTTCTTTCTTTTTACAAGTAAGTGGCCAGCCCTCAAGAGTAATGATGCAATGATGTCTGCCTGAGTGTGTAGACAGCCTGAAATAGTAGCTCGGAGAGGAGTGAACCACCCCATGCATCTCAGTGGGGGTGCTAACTCCAAAACCCACTGCTCTGGTCTGCCCTGAGCACTACTCCATCAGAGAACTATGTGTGTGACAGGAAGAGAAGAGTGCAGTGGGCCTAGCCTGCCCACCCAAGCAGACTCACCTGGCCATTGGGATAAGTTGTGAGGGGAGCTCTGTTGACTTTGTCCTCACCCACAACCACTTCAGATTTGGGGACAACTTATACCTTCAAGTCAGTGGCACTGCTATGGGTACCCGCATGGCCCCACAGTATGCCAACATTTTTATGGCTGACTTAGAACAACACTTCCTCAGCTCTCGTCCCCTAGTGCCCCTCCTCTACTTGCGCTACATTGATGACATCTTCATCATATGGACCCACGGAAAGGAGGCCCTTGAAGAATTCCACCTGGACTTCAACAATTTCCACCACACCATCAACCTAAGCCTGGACCAGTCCACACAAGAGATCCACTTCCTGGACACTACAGTGCAAATTAGTGATGGTCACATAAACACCACCCTATACCAGAAACCTACTGACCGCTATATGTACCTACATGCCTCCAGCTTCCATCCAAGACACATCACACGATCCATTGTCTACAGCCAAGCCCTAAGATACAACCGAATTTGCTCCAACCCCTCAGACAGAGACAAACACCTACAAGATCTTTATCAAGCATTCTTAAAACTACAATACCCACCTGGGGAAGTGAGGAAACAGATTGACAGAGCAAGACGGGTACCCAGAAATCACCTACTACAGGATAGGCCCAACAAGGACAATAACAGAACACCACTGGCCATCACATACAGCCCCCAGCTAAAACCTCTCCAGCACATTATCCACGATCTACAACCTATCCTGGAAAATGATCCCTCACTCTCACAGACCTTGGGAGGCAGGCCAGTCCTCGCCTACAGACAACCCCCCAACCTGAAGCAAATACTCACCAGCAACTACACACCACACCACAGAAACACCAACCCAGGAACCAATCCCTGTAGCAAACCTCGTTGCCTACTCTGTCCCCATATCTACTCTGGCGACACCGTCAGAGGACCCAACCACATCAGCCACACCATCAAGGGCTCATTCACCTGCACATCTACTAATGTGATATATGCCATCGTGTGCCAGCAATGCCCCTCTGCCATGTACATTGGCCAAACCAGACAGTCCCTCTGCAAAAGAATAAATGGACACAAATCGGACATCAGGAATGGTAACATACAAAAGCCAGTATGTGAACACTTCAATCTCCCTGGTCATTCTATTACAGATTTAAAAGTCACTATTATTGAACAAAAAAAACTTCAGAAACAGACTTCAAAGAGAAACAGCAGAACTAAAATTCATTTGCAAATTTAACACCATTAATCTGGGCTTGAATAGGGACTGGGAGTGGCTGGCTCATTACAGAAGCAGCTTTTCCTCTCCTGGAATTGACACCTCCTCATCTATTATTAAGCACCTTAATTCGGTTTTAAACCACATTAATTCGGTGGTGTGCGGCCACACTACCCCATTAACTTAAATACAGTAATTCGGTGGTGTGCGTCCACACTAACCCTAATTCGAATTAACAAAATCGATTTAGGCTCTACTCCGTTCGTCGAGGTGGAGTACAGAAATCGATTTAAAGGGCCCTTTAATTCGAATTAACTGGCTCTGTAGTGTGGACGGGTGAAGGGTTAATTCGGATTAAGGCAGCTAAATCCGAATTAAAGTCCTAGTGTAGACCAGGCGCATGTGTCAGTATATAATGCCTGCATCTGTAACTTTCACTCTATGCATCTGAAGAAGTGAGGTTTTTACCCACGAAAGCTTATGCCCAAATAAATCTGTTAGTCTTTAAGGTGCCACCAGACTCCTTGTTGTTTTTGGAGCTCTGCTGTTACCCATTGCCTCTCCCGGGATAGGAGAAAAAGAATCTCCCTGCTGCTCCAAAGCTAAGGGAGGAAACCTGTTGCTGGTCCTAGGAGAAAGCAGGGGCCCTATGTACTATAATTGTCTCTATCTGTGGGAGGGACCCCCTTGTCACCACCACTCCAAGTGAGAAGCGTAGCCGTAGTGTGGAGGACAGGGCTACGGAAGGCATTATATGGTGGTGGGCTGTAGACTAATCCACGTGGTGCCAAGGGAGGGGAGTGGGGTAGAGAATTTGCTCCATTATGTGCTGATAGAGCCAGTTCACGGTAATGACATTTTGCCGATCAGAGAACAAAGTGCATCATACCCACAACTTGGACATCAGGGCCAAAAAAAATAAAATAAAATGTGATGACCACCATCTACTGCAAAGAAATGTTGGGGACGGTGTAATCCCAGCTCTGTGTGACTAGTCAAAAATAGGCTTTCCCTTACTTGCTCCCATGCTCGAAATAAGCGAGCTGTAAAGCAGGACTTGGTGTGAACTGTCTGCAACCAGCAGTTAATCTGGATTCCTGCTTTACTGCACACCTTTTAAAATATTTTAAAGAGAAAAAATGTACAGTGACTGTTAAGAGGTTGAGACCTATTGCAGCCCATGGGATTGGCCCGCCATTGGGTTCAGTCAAGAAATCACTGGAAGTCAGTGAGCATAATTTTTAGCTCCTGTGTGGGGTTGTCAAAAGCGTTCAGCATTGGTCTAGGTCTGCTTCCACTGAAGATCCTGGTAAAATTCAAATGGACTTTAATGGGAACAGAGGTAGGCCAATGTTAGGCACTTTTGAAAATCCCATCCTAAATCTGCGAGTTCTCTGTCTTTGACAAGCTAATGTCAAACTAATATTGATCAGTGTGTGTCTCTTTATTGATCTCAGTGTCCTTTTATTGACACACAAATATGCAGTCTCCTTATTCTAAACTATTATAATTGCCCAACTATCACCACTCTCATGCGTTTCCTGTGTCAGGATTATTCACCATACACGGATCTTGTCACATTAACATCTTTAATAGATTATGCCTCTAGCTCCTTGAATCTAGATGGATCCCAAAGCAATTTAAATAGAACCATAGACAAGAATCACTTCACCCGCTATTGAAATGCAACTAACTTTGAGATGGAAGAAGGCAACAGTTCAACAACACTCAGCAAAGCTGCACATCAGTTTTGGGCCCTGTGGCAGGGCAAAGACTCACCGGCACTGCGCCTCCTGCTGGCCGTCCTGGGAATTAGCTCTTCCAGCCTGGAGCACCCTCTGCAGGCCGGTGTCTCACCTGCCGCTGGCCCCCCATGTTCCTCCCAGACCCCAGTGCCCTTTACTTTGGGGTTCTGCCTCCTGCAGTACCCCACACACTGGGTCTCCCCACCCCAGGGAACCCCCAACCCTCTATCCCCACCTTGCCTCAGTGGCTACTGCCAGTCACCATCTAGCCCCCGCTCCCTGGGGCAGACGGCAGTCTGTAAACCACTCATCATTGGCAAGGGGGGTTGGACCAACTGCCTCTGCCTATCTCTGGGCTGCCCCTCTGCAGCCCCAGTACCTTTTGTGGGCCCTTAACTAGGCCTGCAGCCTGAGGCTTTGCTAGGCTGGAGCTCCTCAGCTCCCTCTACCCTTCCCCAGCACTGCTCCACCTCAGATACCCATCTCAGCTCCTTCTCTCTCTGCAGCTAGAGAAAGAGCCCTTCAGCCTCTGGCCCTCAGCCCTCTTATAGGGCCAGCTGTGGCCTGATTGGGGCATGGCCCCAGCTGTGGCTGCTCTCAAATCAGCCTAGCCTTTTCCAGCCACAGCTGTCTCCAGGGCTGCTTTAACCCCTTCAGGGCCGGAGCAGGGTGACCACCCCACTACAGGCCCCGATTCAGGAAAGCACCTGTTTAAGTCCGACTCTGCGCAGGACAGCATTTGTGCACATGGTTAGCATTGATTGCAGTGGGACTTAGGCACACCTTGGAAGTTAAGCACATGCTTTCTTGAATTAGGATGCTTTGCGGAATGGACCTGAGATTGGCAGGGAAGAATAACTCCAACTGAAACTACAGGGCAGTGAGCTGCTGGGGTCTCAGCAGCCCAGAGAAGAATCAGTGTGATGCCAGAGTCTGTTTCAGGCTCTTGCCTCAGAGCACAATTCATTAATTTCCTAAAGGTTCAAAACACAGATTGCATGAGAAACACAAACCCAAAGTGATTCCCCAACCAACAAGGGCTGCAGACCCAGGGGCTTTTCCCCAGCCCCACTCAGCGCCCAGAAATAGGACACACCCTTAACTGAAGTCCCCTACTGAGTCATGATAAGCAAGTATCCTTAACTCTTTCTTGGCTCCTTTACTTTGTCACAAGGGGAAACATCTGTTTGGCAGGCAGAAAGTAATTAATCCATTTATTATTTGGCTAGGACAAAGGGTTAAAAACACCTATCTGTGAAAAATACCTGGGGACTTTAATGAAGATCTGGGCCTTAAGTCATCTCGTCTAAAAAGTGACACTTTCATCAGCCTCCTAATATGTATATGTACAACCAAAGAATGTGCCACAGACCATCATGCTGGAGAAATGCTTCTGTTCTGATTCAGAGGGAAGAGTGCCACCTATTGAATCAGCAGTGTCCCTTCTTGCGGGCCCTTCTTTGAAGATCTCCCATCCAAGTATTGACCCTACACACCCTATTTAGCCTCTGGGATCTGATAAAATTACAGCCTCAGGAGATTTTTATCAGTGTGACCCCATGCAAAATAAAGCTGAATTCCCTTCTCCAATCAGTGCATCAAGGGAAGGTATGCTTTCAGAAAGCACTTTCACTGTAAACTGTGCCAACAGGATCCAATTAGTTGTGGAAAAAACTTTTGGTAGCTGCCACATGGTATTATTGTAGAATATTATTCTGTCAACTCCTGCAGTTATTTTCTTTAGCATTAACAGAGCCAAATACTATTTTATTTATTTCCTTAAATATACCTCTTTTAATTACCTACCCACCTTTACATCTTTGAAAATGTTCCCTTGGGATCTGGAATTTTACTTTGAGCAAGATCATCACTGCCCCCGTCCAGCTCCGTCCCACATGGCTGTATGGTTCTTTTAATTTTCTTGACAATTGTGTCATGGTGGGGGGGAGGGGAAGCTTCTGTTCTGCCAGGTATATTTCAAAGATTTGTCTATTCCAAGAGAAATTCTCTTGCGAAAGTCCTTGTGAGTCTTTCAATATCTGGGGTTTTTCTTAAGGCCACAACTCCTAGAGTCATCTGCATATGTGACAATCTCAGCTTTCATTTTGTTAAAAAGTTTCTGGCCCTAATGGTTGCAGAGGAAAGCTTGAAAAATGAGACCCACTCATGCACCTTAAAGATTCAGAAACCAGAAAGCAAAGGACCCAAAATATAATATTTTTAAAAATATCTCATGATTTTTAAGCCAATCTCATGATTGGTAGGGGCCTGACTCAGGACTGTTAAATGCTTCGTGTTGTCGAAAGGGCTATATATAATAGCAGTGCCCTCAGCCCTCTCATTACAGATCAGAATGGAAGCATCTGAGGAATCTATGCCAAAATTATCAGAATAAAGACATTTTAAAAATGTGAGCTCTACCTACAGTGCAAATGGCTACCTCTGGGCCTGTACTTACAGGTGCACATTGACAGAGATTTAAACTACTAACATTTTTGCCTTTAAACTACTGCAAAAGTCAAATCGCCTCGGGAGGTAAAGGAACCATTATTTGAAGAGCTCCCTAGCTCTGCAGTAAAGATGAACTACACAATGGGAACGAAAGCGAAATCTTACAGACATAAGTCAGCCCAAAGTGGGTAGATAGGAAATAAAGGTTGATATGACTGTACTGTAGCCTTCATGCACAGCAACACAGTGTGAAATACTTCAAGATATAAATCAATTAATACAATAACAATTAAATGATAACCATTTAATAAAGAGCAGCCTCAGGGAATGTGTGTTTACATAGTGTAGTAGAACACCCAACACACAGTATTGACATTCTCCTGCCATACATGCAATAAACTGGCAGGGGGCGCTACAACTTCACAGTTTCCAGGGTCTGTAGCCCTTCTGCCAGCGTTGTGCTACTCTAGGGACTTAGCCACATGTCACTGTGAAAAAGGACATTTAGAAGAAACGAAATGTGCTTTGTATTGCTAGCAGAAATGGCACAGTGGAAGGCATACTGGGTTGGGGGTTCGTCAGGAACACGAAAAGCCCAACTTTCTGTGGCACTATTTTAATTGGCGCACTGTTGCATTAAACAACCTTTTGACATTTGTGATAAAAAGTCAGTCAATAGATTATGCCTGGGAATATCATGTGAGGACGCATACTGCAGTTGTAATGATTGTTTTGATCTTGATAAATCAATGTAATAAAATACTCCAATAATATAGCTTCTTTCTTTCTTTCTTTCTTTCTTTCTTTTTCTATTTTTCTTTCTCTAGTTAGCCAATCAAACTTCTGTAACCATTTAATCTAATATGAGGCGTTAGCTAAATATCAGCTTGCTGAGCAAGGGCCCGATCCGGCTCCCATTGACGTTAATGGGAATTTTGCCACTGACTTCAGTGGGAGCAGGATCGGGTCCCAAATGAGTCTGGTTTGACTGAAATCCAAAGCACTCTGCCGACCGAAGAAAGACCCCTGACCTTTGTTATTTATGTTAATGACGTGCATTCTCGAATGATTAGCCTGGCCCGATCCTGCAGTCCTTACTCCGGCAAACCTTCCAACATGGACTATCCTGGCAGATTCGCTTGAGTGAAAAAACACATTAGGATCAAGTCCTGTGCCACTACAGAGCAGAGGGGGATAAACTCGTTCTGGGATGTGACATTCTTGTACCTTCACTGCTTGATCCACGACGCCAATAACGACTGAGGTCTTGTTGCTTTTTCCTCTGTGGAAAATGACCTGGGCTGGCTTTTGCTCTGTTCAATAGTTTCTGAGCATTCGGGTGTGATAAACGTGTAAATTATTGGAGGACAGCAAATACTGCCACCAACGAGTGGTTCATCACATGCTGGCAGTAGGGCTGCCAGATCTCACCCTCATTGTGTGCAGTGCTGTGGTAGCTGTGTTTGTCCCAGGATATTAGAGAGCCAAGGCGCGGGAGCTGATAGCTGTTATTGGACCAACTTCTGCTG